>NC_047167.1:5162446-5254946 GCF_009819705.1 Hippoglossus hippoglossus | reverse complement strand
TCCCTGTGCTTGTTAAGATCATCTCCGTCATTCAGCAGACGCAGCACTGTCAGCGCCTCGCTGTGCCCCAACACAATCAACATTAACCATGACACACACTCACACTTGCACAGACACACCGACTCTGTGCATTCATGAAAAAAGAAACTGCACATACACCACATCCCCAGACTCTCAGTAGCCAATTTGTTTACGTATGCTGCGATAAATTTGCACAAAATAAACACACAATTTTAGATTTATATTAAGATATAGATACACCTGCGTGCACATCAAACCTCTCTAGCTCCTCCACACACACACACACACACACACACACCACAGCATATCCTGGCAGCGGCCCATGCAATCAACATTATCCTTGTGAGCCCCTTAATGGGCAACTCGTAAAACAGACGACAGCACTGCTACCAAAACCATCCAGAGACAAACTACCTGTGGTAACACACACGCACGCACGCACGCACGCACGCACACACACACACACACACACACACACACACACACACACACACACACACACACACACACACACACACACACTGAAGATACACATATCTCAGCTATGAGAACAGTGCCATGCACACAAACAAGTATGAAATTGGTAGTTTAGGTTTTGTTGATTTCTTCCTCCATGAGTTGAAATAAAGAAGCACCTCAGTATTGTGTCATATTTCCTAAAGCTCGTATTTATTACTTTGTTTTTTACATCATGTTTAAAACTCACTTTTTAGATTTTCATGTCATTACCATCTGTAATTATGGAAAACGTCAACAGTTGCTCATTACTCATGACTAACATTACTTCTCCTATTTTTAGATCAGCGCTGATGATATGTTACCTTGCAAGATTTGCAAGATCCAAAAATTTGGACAGTAGATTACCAAATATGAGGCTCTGTGGCGCAATGGACAGCGCATTGGACTTCTAGCATCAGCACTGAGGAGGTGATTCAAAGGTTGTGGGTTCGAGTCCCACCAGAGTCGTTATTATAAATCATTAAGCCTGAAAATGTAAATTCTGCACAATCACCATCTGACATATTGTCCTTGGGCAAGATACTGAACCCCATAGTTCACTCTCATAGAAAAAGTGCAGCCCATAGATGCACTGTTTGAATGTGTGTGAATTAATCCAGTGCTCTCATGTGGTCAGCAAAGAAGCACCTCAGTATTGTGTCATATTTCCTGAAGCTCGGATTTATTACTCTGTATTTTACATCATGTTTAAAACTCACTTTTAAGATTTTCATGTCATTACCATCTGTAATGACTAACATTACTTTATGAATTACTAGCAATAGTAATTATATTACACGTTGCATTATTTTCCATTACTGAGCCCAGTAAAAGTGCCAGGGTCACACACTGTCAGACCATTTCTTAACTTTAAAAGTCAGCTATAAGACAACGCGTGTAAATAAAACAACATTTCAAGAAGATTCAAGTTAAAATGGACAACAACAAAGGCCTGATCAGCTTTGACAAACAGATATTCCAACAAAAATGCAGACTGCACCTTCATGTACTATGACAGCATCCAAAAGAGAAGAAAAGAACCAACAAGGACAGAAAATCAACACACACCACAAAGCAGCGATGCACTTCAAGGCTCAGTCGGGTAGAAGATCCTATCAGGTAAAGCTGGTGCCGTGCCACGGGGTGTGTATATGTTTGCGTGTGTGAGTATGTGTGGTCACCGGGACATAAAAACGGGAGCACGCCACCCATGTCGGATATGCTGCCCTTTCTGTTAACGGCTCCAGAGGCCACAGAGGCTAACTGCCGTCACTGCCCCCACCTCCGCCACCCACACACATCCTCTCTTTCTCACATGCACACTCACACACACTCAGACATGCATAGGGCTGCAGTCTGCTCAGCCGCGGTCATCCTATGCGTCTCCAGCCAGCTCGTGGTGACGTTCCCGTCACAACTGCCAGTGCATTTGACCTTTCCCATCCAGGCCTAATCGGATTGTGTCCCTCTTTATGAAATCAGACGCTAAAGGTCAGCTGGCTGTTTAACATGGGGTGGAGGCCCAGAGCTATGGAATTTGCCTTGGCAGTAAATTACCTTTATTATGTTTGGTGCGTGTGATTCTATACCCTCCCAAAGGCCGCAGGGCGCTGGACATGGTGATACATGGAGATGGGCTACAAGGCCAGCACAAAGCACAAAGAAAATCTTCCCTGTGTAGAAAGAAGACTGAGCTCAATGTGTCTCAAAAACTGTTGCCGTGTAGTGTGCACAACCATGTTTATTTTGTCATTACACAGCACCACTTTCTCATTAACGCAACCTTTTTAATGGGTTTTAAAGGAAAGGTGTGTTATTTGACCTTGACAGCAGTACATGCCATTTAGTAGCTGTTCTGGAGCTTTTGCTCACATAATGATCTTCCCTGAAATATAGAATGTTTGGTAATTGTAGAGGCTCAAATTCACATTGTTTCTAGTCAATGTTGGCTTAAAGATTACAATTCAAAGTTGATTCCAGAGGAACACATAGGAAGACTGGGTCAACAAATCTGTACTTAGCTTTCTTAATGGTCACTGTTTTGGAAACCAATAGAAGGCCAGTTTTGGAGTTTACCCTCTTTAGCATGCAATGATTTGTCTTTTTTAGCTTCTTAGTTGATTGGGAAGAAGAATACTTGGTCTGTTGTTGGAGTGGAAGTATTCTTAATGTCTTACTAATGTTAATAATTGCAGAATTCCAAAGTGAGAACATAATGAACCTTGAAGCTACAATATGCAAGTTCTGCAAATCAATACAAGAGAAAAGGCTTGACAGAAAACCACTTTGCTTCTTCCATCCCCTCCCTCTTACTGCTCTGTTACACTGCTCGTCACGTCTGCTGCCTCAGCTGATGCAGGAGGAACCAAAAACCTTCTTGCCTGTGAGTCATCCAGTATTAGCCTGAAGCCTCTGTGTAAGAGAAGTTAGTGTATACCCGTCAGAACCACGCCACCGTCTCTTAGACACATCCACATGGATGAAAGAACGCCACCTTCAATTACACCTCTACAAAACTGAACTCTTCATCATCCTGGCCGATCTGTCTCTCCAACATCAAAATCCAGTCTTCACCTCTCACCCCAGCCAACCCCAGCTTTCTGTGACTGATACATACTCTTTGATATGAGCACAACCTCCATTCAACATGTGTATTCATTATTGACTGGCTAAAAAACATCATGTTGACCAACCACAGAGATGGTCCTTCAAATACAACATTTTCATGGTAAGGAGTGTGTGTGAGAGACAGAAACAAGGACAGATCAGAGACAAGTGATGAAGATAAAGACACAGACAGACAGAATGACCTGAGATGAAGAAAACACATCATCCTGGATACTGGACGCTGTCTATTTCTATTTTAGGGACTGATCTCTCTCGTCTCTCTCACACACACACACACACAGATCATGACACGTTGTGCTGTCCTTTTGAGGGATGCGTCTGTCAACCAGGAAGTCCTCGCTTGGTTGTCATGTAACCCTTTGATCCATCACGCAAGCCACTTCCTGATCCCTCACCCCTTCATTCCTACTGATCATCACTCACATCACACTGGGTGGGTGCGTATGTGTGGGATACTGAACACATGTTTGTGTCACTAACTGACTAAAAGTCTGCTGTATCCGTGTTGACATCCGTCATGCTCCTGGCTACTGGCTACATGATGATCGAGATGAAACTGATACGTGCAGACAACAAAGACAAAACCTCTTCAAGGCCTTTTACCCACCGATCATGCAAGACGGCGGATAGCAATGGGCGTTACCAAAGATGACAGTTAGTAAAAAAATAATTACCCTCACGTTCAGTCATTTATTAAATTGTGGCAGTAAACATTTTTTTGTACTCATAATCTGTTGGTTGTGTAAGTAGGCAATCGATAAAAATCTGTATGAAAGCAAGAAAGAAAAAAAGGAAGAAAAGGTGAGCAGTGGATTCTAATAGAATCTTTAGTCATCTCTCACTAAAAGCCTCCTCCAGAAACAATTACAGATAAAAAATGAACATTGCCTATTTCAAACAGAACATGCACACATTCATAACCCCCTAAACCAATTGTAAAAATGGCCTCTTCTCCGGATGAGCTGCAAATGTTTTCAGACTAATACCACTTCCCTCATCAATCGGCTGCTAATGACTGTGAGGTTTCAGAGTTGATGCGAGGGAAGGGTCGGTGGCACATGACTTTGTCTGAGGAGCATTCTCTGCAAACTCTGGGGACTGATGCTTTACAGTAGAGGTGAATCCACACCGTTTACATATGTGATTACCATGATCCAGGCCCATTAAATCAATATTGACTTTCTATCCGAGCCTGAGAACAAAGAGCAAAGATTGTAATTCGTAACGTTAGTGAGGGGTACTTGCTAACTATCAAACAGCAAGCTCGTTAGCTTGGATGTGAACACGACAGTAAGGTCACACAATTAATATTCTTTTATTTTTTTCCTCATCTCATTATTGGATTGTATTGTCCTTGACAATTTGGCAATATTGACTTTGTTCACGACAATAAACCATAGTGAGTTTAATTAATCTAAGAAACAATTGTGCTGTGGACACCTGTCATTTAACTTATTAACAACCAAGTCTCTTTTGTGAGTAGTTAATATCCAAGCAGAGCGTTAAAGTGGATATAACACGCTAATATACTATGATAGCCTCTTCTGTCTGTCCTCTTTAAGAAAAGCACTGTCAGTAGAACGAAAATGCAACAATACATTAGACATTCTCCCTCTCCAACAGAAATGATATGATAAACAGGAAAATGACGGAGATGTTGTTCAGTCCCATAGACTGTACCCTATATAAAAATAGATAAATATCTGCACTTGCTTGCACTATCCAGAAAAGAAGCTAAAATATCCCAGATACGAGCGATACCTGATACCATCGGGTCATTTGGAGTGAATAGTCTGCGCAGTTGTTATTGGGGGATGAAGCTGCGGTATTGAGGTCCTGCTAAAGCATTCTTGACCAATCACAAGGCAGTCTCAGCTGTCAAGAGTGACGTTTATCTTATTAGCATCAAGTTTAGTTTGGAGACAGGTTGTTGATATTACCTGCAGGGCATTTCTGCCTGTCGCACCTCTGCCAGTGCCAGGGTCCCAGCTGCAGGGTCTTCAACTGGGAGCCACTATTCAGAGATGTTTCGCCCCATTGATTCCAGAACATCTCAGGATGGTGGGGCAGTGCCGCTCCCTGTAGCTGGCTTTAGATTTTCAGGTGATTCCATTATGTTTCCTCTTGTCTCCCCAGCTCTTGTCTCTTCTTTGACTGCTAAAATGCTCAAATCTCCCCTTTTCTGCTTCTTCAGAGAGTTCTTTGAGGACTTGCCAGACTTTCCCTGCCTTGAAAAGCCAATGTCTCTCAGGAAGAGCTCCCTTCCCATGTAATTGTCAGCCAACTATCAGGACACGCTTCTCGGTTGCCGACCAAAGGACGATGTCAGGTCTCAGAGTGATGGAGGTGATGTCATTTGAGAACCTTAGCTGCCTATCAAGGTCTGCTCTCATTGACCTGTCATTTCCTGGGACCAGGACTGATGTTCTGTCCTGTGAGGGGCAGTTCTTCACAAACTGTCCAACTGTTACGAAATGGGCACGTTGCTTCTGACGATGTTGGGGCTTCTCATTTGCCAGTACTCTCATGTTCTCTGTGTGTTCCGCCAGCTTCCTTAGCACCTGGTCATGCCTCTATCTTTAATAGACCTGGGCCAAGGCGGTCTTGCAGCGACACAGTATATGTTGATGATTTTCCTGGGCCATTCCACACAGGCCACATCTCTCATCTGAACCAAACCATTTGGGCCAGATTGGCTGGGCTGTCATTTGTGGCTCTTATTAGAAATCTCAGTCTTGCCTGAGGGATCTTCCACAGGTCACCCCATCCCACTGGCCTTGGGTGAATGCCCTCACACCTTTTTCACCTTGGACCTGAGCTTCTGTTGTTCTCCCCAGCCACGGCCACTTCTTCCTTGTTAAATTCTTCTGACAATTTCTTGGTGCTTCAGTCTAGAGATGGCATTGTCTACGCAGCCTTCTTCCTTCCATAATCTCCCCGTTCTGATCTTGGTACCTGCATTCCTGACCAGTTGATCACTTGACTGTCTAAGTTCCAGCACCAACCTGGTCTTCTCCAGCTTGTACCCAAGGGTGATGTTCTTCAGTGGCTACTGTAGTGCATTTCTTCCAAACAGCGCAACATTGAAGAGGCACCTCGCAAGTCTAAGCCACTTCCGGAAATATTGGTTTGCTTTGGCATCCAGTTTTGCGACTGTTATTGTTGTTATTTCGCACATCATCAGTGGCCACATTATACAATGGCAGAGTGTGAACTGGTAGTTGAACTGGTAACAGACTTGTAAAGAAGGTAACAGACTTGCAAAGAAGGTAACACCCTTTCAGTTGGTCTGTGACTGTAGTTGCCATGTGCTTGTCTGTGAGATCAGTCATATACCCTTGCAGATTGAGAGGCTGCTGCACTTGGCAGGTTTTTTTTTCATCCTGGCCTTGGACAGCAGTTCATCATGACTTTAAAGGAGCCTTGCTGTGCATGCAGCTGTTGTCAGTAGGCTTATACATCATCCGTGAAGCAAAGGAGGGATGGCAACTGTTGACCTGCGCTGTTGCGCACTCCTTTGGCCATTGTCCTCACTCCAATCAGGATGAGCTCAAAAGATGCTATAAATAGTATGGGTGAAATGGAACATTCCATTGCTATTCTCCTGTCAAGTTGTCGAGCTTGTATGGGATACCATTCGACCCAGGGGCAGAGCTAGACCTTGCTCTTCTTACCACGTCGTTTACTTCCACTCTGTGGATGGAGCAGTTAGTTGGGGAACACAGCCAGGGGACCCAAGAGAAAGATATTTTCTTGTATCTGAGAACTGCCCTCTCATGTGGTCCTCAAGTTATTCCTTCCACCATTGTGCCACTCTTTCTTTCTTCAAGCAAGCTTCTGGCCATCCTGAAAGGATCTTTTAGGAATTCTAAGCACTGACTCTCTTTCTGATGTGTTCAGCTCTACTGAGTGATGTTAGGCTGCTCTAGACCTGATTCCATAAGGCTTTCAGACCTGTATGTATTTTTTGTTTGGTTTACGTTCCATCCACTAACAAGGAGGAGGTGGAATGTATGAGTTATACTGCAGCCAGGTACCAGGAGGCGATTGAGATGCTTTGGCTTCACTTTTGTGGAGCTGCAATGTCAGCCATCTTTAAATACACTATTTCCTTCACGTTAATACTGTTGCATTCAAAACACTGTTGTAAAAGTATCAGCGATTCACAGTATAAAGAAACGAATGGACCTAAAACAAAGACACTTCAACAACAGGCTAAAGCAGGACTGACACCTATGAGGCAGAAGTTTGGCTGAAATGCAACTTAACGCTCATTACATTACTCCACTCATAAAACTATAACCCGCATGATAAAAAACTCATTTACACATTAAACACTCTACACTTGTTAAGCTGAGACTCCGTTATCATTACAAAGTCCACCACTTAAGCCCACAACATAAATACAACGCTGCAGTGGACTGTACAGCGCGCACATGACTTCAATCAAAAATTAACTTGAGTAGCTTTGATAATTATACGACAGTGTTAAATATTTAACAGCGGGCGGTGAGAGAGCTGTTGGGTGAAGCTCGAATGAGCATCAACTTCATCCAGCACCATAACAATTACAAACTGCTGACTGCTCTCTCTCTCAGCCACTCTACCATACTGTTTCACTTTGGCTCCCTCTCTCTCTAGTTCTTCTCGTCTCTTTCCATACCTTTCTATTTGCATCTCTTGCTCTTTCTCTCTCTCTCTCTCTGTGATGAAGGGAAGGAGGGAGGGAGGGGAAGGGAAGGAGATGATTTAAGGTAATGAGAGGAGTAAAACATCATTAGTGCAAATTAACTTTTGTCAGCTGAGGTGATCTTGGTGGGGGCGCTTCTGCCACCGGCGGCAGCTCAGATAATGGCAATTTATGCATTAACGTGTGCTACAGTGTGTGTGGCTTTCAGTTTGTGTGTGGATGTGTGATGATGGCCACCAAGGACGCTTTCAGTCTTAAAGGGCAAGTCCAATCTCATGAGACCTTTCTAAGGCAACCCTAAATACTTAATAATGCTGTAGTTTGAATATTAAGGTGGCCAGAGGACACAGAGAATGGTTTACATTTGATTAATTTAAGAAAAACAACCAACAACAGGAAAAAATAGCTGCATTCATGTTAAAACTGGGACTTTAATATCTTCCTAATTTGGTTTCTAAAGAAATCCTGAGTTTCCTGACGCCTGAATTCCTTTGGTAAACTTGAAATTATTGCCCAATGTTCCCATTTGATGAAACAACTTTACTTACTTTTATAAACAAAATCACTTTCCGTTTAAAAATCCAAACTCCATGTTCTTGAATCGAGCTGGACATCTGAGGAGCTTCTGGTTCTAGAATCATTTTCTACACTGTTAGTTGCCAGTTGAATTCAGCTGTAGCAATGTCCCTCAACATGGAATGCACAATCGATCGGTGTCCCAACACTTCCGTGTCGGCTAAACCCTCCTGTAGCTGCCTTGCAGTCATGTGGGGGTTGGGCTTTGACTTTCTACCTTTCACACAGCAGGTTCTACCGTAAAGATTTCTTGGTCCTTGTCGCTCTTGTCTCGACTTCCATAGTTCCCCTCAATATCATGTTTTTCTGACTGACAATTTAACAGTGTCCCCTGCTGAGTAGACATCAATTTTGTTAATTTTCAGATCCTCTGTTAGCTGGTTAAGGGAAGTCTTGGTTGCTGAGTGTAACCACAGGCTTTGAAGAGTCACAGAATTTATCTGAATGTCTTGTCCTGCCTTATGAGTTTTAAGTAATTAGTGACGGTGTAAGGAGTTAAGTCCTGAGATTTAAGTAGCAAGGACTTTAAATAAGTTAACATTTGCACGTGCAACAATTAGTTTCTTTTATATTATTCAAGGACATCATATGAAAATAACAGTTAATTAATATTTAAATAAATCCTTTTAATATTTTTTCTGCAAGAGATGCGTTACTTCTTTTCACTTTTCACAATTCAATAAGTTATGTATTTTGCCATGGTGTGGTCAAACTTTGGCCTCTCAAATCAACACCACTTTGTTCTTATACGTCATGTTATAATGTCATGTTATAATGTCATGTTATAATGTCACGTTACAGTGTTGCGGGTGCATGTTGTTCTGTTTTGTTGCTTCCCTCTCTGTCCTGCTCTCCCTCCATCTTTCTGTCCTCCCAGCTCTGGCAGCAGAGGGAGGCATGGTCATGTTTAATGCATGGGGTTTGTGTTGCACTCAGCACTGGAGAATGGGCTCCAGTCCATTAATTAGTAACAAACGGTCGTTGGAAACAAGACAGGCCCAGCACAGGTCATCCAGCTCCAAGGTCTGGAGTGATGTGGACACTGATGTCTGCCCTGGGCCATCTACTGTCTGCAGCTGGGCTTCACACCGAATCTTAACTGAGCCACAATGGCAACAACACTGGGCATATTCTTCTCTGAATTACTTATCTAGGGGCCAATATTGGTATTTGTGCATGCTTCTGGTGGATTGTTTAAGAAGAAAAGGGCATAATGATTATCTGAGTCACATTCTGAGAAACGGCAAATGGGTCTGTGAATACGAATAAGGCTGTTTAACATTTAGTTAAAATCATATATTTTGTACCAGGGAAATGTGTGACTGAAAGTCGTGACCTTCATCAGCAGCCACAACCCCAAAAAACGATGCTATTTTTGACACAAAAATGTGTTAGCATTATAAATTCAGCAGGTGCAAAGTATCAGTGTCATAATCTTTGCACATTTGCCTTGAAATGTATTTTTATGGGTCAAATGAAGTTAGATGATGTATTTTTAAATGTCTTCCATTTCCAATAGTTGAGCATGGTGTGCTTTGCAATGAAAGACATAAAAAAGAAAGAAAACACAAAGATAACGATGAACTTGAGTTTGCCTTTCACATATGAAGAACACATCAGGACATTCTCTGGGTCAGACGCATTCATAACAACAGGAAAATGTCTGCAGCGTTCAGATGAGGGGTGACGTCTGGATCGAGCATGCAGGAGGCAGGGCATATGAATTCTGCTGCGGAAATAACATGATTTTGTTGACGGCACAATCTAACATATTCTTCTGCATCTTCTACGTGTATGTCACATCTTTTTGATTTTTTCAGTTTTGCATCAATTGCATATTAGAAACGTCGTCAATGCGGCCACTCACTTTCAGTGAATCCTCCAGACATTATCCTGCTGTACTCTCACATGCATTGGCTTTTTCAGACATTCTCCGGAGTTTCCATTAGGGGGTTGAGAGGAAAAACTTTCGAGATTGTTCGGAGCATCTGACTCTGACAGACCTTTGGACAATAATATAAAAGTATAATATCTTTAGCTCCTTGTTACAGAGGCTGAACCCTGCACCTCAGTTGGACCAACAGATTACATACATTTCGTATGAACTGGTCTAGCAATCAGTATTTTAAATACTTAAGTAGAATTACTCACAAGAAAAACATGAATTGTAAAATGTGAGGAGAAAACACAAACTGCTTCTCCTCTTGTTAAGTGGTTGTGACTTGTTGGCACACCACACTGCTGCTGAATCAGAATTCTTTTATTGGAATTTTCAGGTGAGGTTTGTTTTCTCAGGGGTCGGTTTAAGTCCACACCGCTCTGGCAAAAGCAGAATCTCAGAATCTAATAACTTCCTTAAAGCAGACAGCAGCCTGCTTAAAGTGATCTTCAAGTGATTTCATCTCTGTGAGCAAATATTTAGTTTTGACTAATAAACGTACAGCAAGATCAACTGACCTGGCTTCACACACAGTGCTAAAGAACATGGTGTTTCCTGGGACTGTGTGTGAAGAATACCTGTTAATTAACCAGGAGGAATAAATTATTTGTAATTATCACCACAGGACCAAAGCACAGAGAGGAGAAGAGGGAGATAAAATCATGTATGTTAATCAAGCCATGATGAATTGTCCATGTTCATACAAACGCGGCCTCTTCACGAGTCCCCTGTGCATGGCTCTCACACACATACACAAACACACACACACACACACACACACACACACAGCACAACAGAGTGGGCGGAGAAGAGAGAATTAATTCTATGAAGTGAGCTGGCAAGGAGACAGTGTATGTAGATAAGTAGTGGGGGTGTGGACGACACGTGTGTTTCTCTGTACGCGTGTGTTTGCGTGTGTGTGTGTATGAGAAAGAATGGGATACAAGTGCATTTGCCTATGTGGAAGTGTTTGTGTGTGTGTGAGTGCGCAAAAAGCCAAGCAGAAGTGAAGTTATATGTAATATACAGCAAGGTGTTCCCCCTTAGTGTGTGTGTGTGTGTGAGATCATAAGTAGTGTACTGTTGTCATCCTGGTCACGGTGGCACTGACATATCTTAATCTGCTTAGTTAGCGGCCAGGGGTCTTTAGCTAACGGATTATCAGCCAGATTTGAGTAATAGACTCCTCATTTAGCTTTAATGCGTTTTGCATAGAGAGCAACCTCCCCTCATCACTCTTTAAGATGAATCGGCTTCACAGCTACAAGATAAAGGAAGAAAAAAAAATTCTAAAGATATTAGTCTGCAAGCAACTGCATAAATCATAACATTTTGCTAATGGAGGCGAGGTTTAAACACTAACACAGCCCCTGCAGTGCATAACACTACAATATGCACACAGAGAGAGGCAAACATACACCCACCTGTACTAATACCATCACAAATTAGCATCCCTCTCTTCACCGTTACTTAGGAAACTTGGAGCATCAGTCCAGGACTAAACCAAATACAAATTCTAGCTCCCTCTAGTATAGCGTTTTTGGTTCCTAGTTACAGAGGCTGCACCCTGCACCTAAGTCGGCCCTTGATATTATATGTGTTATAGTTAGACTTGTTAGAATTATACTTATTTCGTTTCGTGGCAATTGTTGCCTCTCTCAATAACTGTGACTCAATTCAGGGGCTGTGTCCTTCAGAGGAGGTGGTCTACCAAGTTTACGAAGACCACCTGCTTCGTGAGTGAATACCAAACCAAAACGAGAAGGTCTGGTCTACAGAGAATTTCCGTGATCAGTATCACCAGCTCCTCCCGCCATTTTTGCTGTTGCCGAGCAAAAGTTATGAGTTGGACCTGATGAGAAAGTTTTAACGCCCCTTGGCTTTTTAACATATTTACCGTTAGCTGTTCAGTTGAGATGAAACGTGAATGACGTCTCTTCGCTTGCTGGCGCCATTACCTCGCCATTAGGTTTTTCCACTAAAGCACAATGAATCCTGGGATAGGTTGGGAAGGATCCACCCGTTGGAGCCTTTGTTTCTTGGGGATGAAAGGACGCATTTGTTGGCCATATTTGAAAGAGCCTTCGTCTAGTCGCTCTGTGACGCAGTCGGTCTTCAAACTCAGCCTCCAAAGGATGCAGGCCTCTGAATTTAGACACAGCTATTGTGAGCAAAATAAAACTAGAGCCAGCAGCCTGTTAGCTTAGCATAAAGACTGCAGCAGTATACAGCTCATCTGGCTGTGACCAAACATAAATAAATAAAAAATCTGTGTACGACCCTAAATCTCACTAATGATGATGCGCTTTCTTGTTATTTGGACAAGACTAAACAATGAAAACAACTAAACAAAAAGATTACATTTAAAACCACCAAGTTGTGGTTTAACAGAAAAAGAAGTGCAAGAATGATATTTTGGCTTTTCCTCCTACTTCCATCATCATCTTGAGTTGAATTTTGAATTTTTTTTTAAATGTTTTAAATGTTGTTTTTGTCTGCATCAGTCTGCCTTATGTTTAAACCTGGGTCATATTTACAGAAGTAGTAATATCACATCCACTCCCCAGATAAAACTCTGGCAGCAAAACATTTAATGGAAAAGGTTTCCTTTTTTTGGCTTTCATATCCTATTAATCACCTTGTGGCCTCTCATATTTTTTTGCGTCCCAGTGTGAGGTCACAAACCCAAGGTTGGGGACCACTGCCTTCTTAAATATGTAATGAACCACAAATTGACTTTAGTTTGGAGGATTTGTCTCATATTTTTCTTGTCAAACTGCACACACACACACACACACACACACACACACACAGTGGGATACCCTGCAAATGATGCGGGGTTCAGACATAAAGGTTGCTTGCATCTGTGTCTGTCCACACTGCTTGCAGGAAACCTAGAGCTCTCCGTTGTTTTTTTAAATAATGATTCATCTGATGTTCATTATATTATTTAGCCAATTCAATGTTTACTTTGATACATTTCTATGTGCAAAAGTCATGTTTTCTTTATAACTGAAAAACATCAATAAACTTCAAATTGAAATGAAAAGGTAAAAATCTGACTGGAAAATGTGTGTTTTATATTGTAATAATTATAATAATAAGCAATAACTGATCACTGCTTTTAATATTCTATATTCTTATAATTTTATACAATTATTTTCCCTTAATGACAACTTCTGCACACTATCCATCCATGATCTATACTGCTCATTCTTTTTAGGGGTTGTGGGGGGGCTGGGGCTAATCGCAGCTGAAGTTGGGCAAGAGGCTGGCTACATCCTGGACTGGTCACCAGTCTATCATAGAGCCAACATGTAGAGAAAAACAACCATTCACTCTCAATTTAAAGTCTCCAATTACCCCAGTCTGCATGTCTTCAGACTGTGGGAGGAAGCCGGAGTCGTCTCTACAGAGAAAGAGCCCGGCTCAAACCAAGATGTGAATCATGAACCTTCTTGGCCCCAACTTCTGATCATTTAAAATCCTCAGAATAGAGACATAAATCTTCAGTATGGTAAAGCTGAGTGTGTGTGTGTGTGTGTGTGTGTGTGTGACACACTCGTTTCCCTTTTAGACACACCTCATTAGATTCTTCCGTCACACATATGTATTTGTTTATTTCAAACAAGTGAAAGATGCATGTAAAAAAATGCATGCCACAAAATCCTAGTCTCCTTTTCACACACACAAATACACAAACACACACACAAACATACATATATTCACCCACAAACAAACACAGACAAAGCAGCCCTAGGCCTACCACTGCCATCATAGATGCGACTTGGCCTGTCTGTGTGACATGCACAGTTTGTTTGGTAGTTTTAATTTGACAGGGCTCTGAATAGAGCCTCTGAAACACACACATCTGCGCACGCACGCACACACACAGACACACGCGCGCACACACTTTCTCAGACTTACACACACACCTTTAATTTGACAGCGCTCTAACAAGAGCCTGCTGCTTGTCAAATGTTCTCCAGTGGCAGCAGGGATCCGCAGAGCTGAGGGGGCTCTGTTCAAGGACATCTGTGAAGAAACACACACACACACACACACACCATACACACACACTCCTTCACGAACACACACTCGCTTTGAATAGGCTGTGAGAGGCAGCCTGCTGCACCACACGATGGGAGAGAGGCTGCACACACGCTGAGGGGTTTCTACACTGCTGTTCCTCTCACTCTCCATCATCCTCTCTCTCTCTCTCTCTATGTCTTTCTGTCTTTTTTATTCTTTATCTAACATTCCATCGCATTTTTTTGTGCCTCTTTTGGTCTTAAGTAGAGGGCTGAGGGGCTGAGATAGACCGGGGGAGATTTTGATGACGGCTCCCTGTCTGGTCCAACAAGCTGATTCCCTTCTCACACCACACACACACACACACACACACACACACACACACACACACTTATAGACGCAGTTTTCACTTCATTCTTCAATCCAAAACACCAGGACACCTTTTAAAGTTACTCAAAGGCGGACAGGACTTTGGTCCTGATCCTCTGCATTTCATCCTATTGAAGGTGCCTGCCTGCACTTGTGACGCATACAGTCCTCTTTGTGTGTGTATACTGTGTGAGTGTTCACATGTGCTTGTGGGAGCTCCCATGCTGTCTCGGACTCAGCTTCCACGGGACACTTTGCTCATTAGAGTGTAGAGAGGGCAACTTGAGTGACTTCTCGTCGGCTCCCTGCTCAACTTGATCACAGGGCCGGTCCCGTGGAGCGAGAGAGAAAGGCGAGGCTTCAGCGCCACGTGTGTCACCTGTAAAAGACAGCATGACACGCCTGGAGTGTGTGTGTGTGTGTGTGTGTGTGTGTGTGTGTGTGTGTGTGTGTGTGTGTGTGTGTGTGTGTGTGTGTGTAAAGAGAGATACAAATGAGAGGACTATAAAGATTGAGAAAAGTGAAATAAAAAGTGTTTACCTAACACAAACTCTTGGGAACTTTCATTATTGCAAACACAGCACTTTGGTTTTGCCTTATTTTAGACCATCTGGGTAAAGAAAAACTCTGAGGGGAAAAATCACTGTTATCGCTGGCCAGAAAATCACAGTATGTCAGACCAAAAATCAAAATGTCAAACATAATACAAAATCAGTCCAGATCAGCGGAGACAGGGGTACAGAGATTTGCCATTAGATCCTATCTGATACTTCTGTGCGCCTGTCAGATAAAATACTGCACATCCCCACCCAATGATCTAGAAAGTGGGCTCAGAGGGTCCCATCCAAAATGTCAACATGTACATAAATAGCAACATTTCTTCAATTCGTACTGACATTAAACCAAGGACAAATTGTTGCCAAGAATAATCAGATTTCTTATAAGAAAAAGAGTCGGTTTTTGGCTTTGCGTGATAACCAAAGAGGAGAAGGGACACATTACCCTGTTTCAAGGTGTTGATTGTATTTTGTGATAAAACTGCCACTGATGTGACTCCAAGCTGAAGATGTCCTGCAGGTCCTGCGATGATAAAGAGCCACCCGGCTTATTTGAATCCTGTAAATCACAGCTAAAAGTCAATGTGTAAAGCCAAGGTCTATGAAACTATCAGCGTGGAATAGAGAACATAGACGATATGTTACCGCGTTGCCAAGTGCTACCACTTAATACCATTAATCTCGGTGTGCACCCCCCCCCTCTCTCACTCCATCTCTGCGTTGGAGTGCTCGGCGTCCTCTAAAAGTATGGATCTTGACCGCAGCCATTTTCCTCGGAAGAGGGAAAGGCTAAAGAGAAAGCGCTGACCCCTCTTCACCGCAATTTTCCCCTCATCAACTTGTGAGACTTCATTAACTTCCACGGGGTAATTTCTTCTCTCACTGCGTTTGTGTGAGGGGGTGATATGATGACGCTGTGTTCCCATCCATTCTCTCCTCTTCTCTGTTCATGTCTTCATCTCCCACTCTGAACTGAAAAGACACATTCCTACTTTATATTTGATATGAAGCTGTTTTGTCTTTTTTGGGGGTTTTAATGAACACAATCTGAAAAAAAATAAAGAAAGGAGAGAATGATTTTGTGAAACAAATGTTGCTGTTTATCTGCAGAAGTTCTTCGTGAATAAATAAACTACACAGTGTTAAACTTTTTCCAATTTTTAAGGTGATCCAGAATGCACAGAAATTGCTTTGGAGGGTAACGTTACAAAGCCTTTATCCCTCAGGAGCCCTGAATAAAACATCCACTGCTGAACCTGATCCCGCTCGTATTGAAGCTCAGTTGAGGCCTCAGTGAGATGTTGCATGATGGGAACTGTGAGGCAATGCTGCCCTCTTTAGGAACCTCAGCAACACTGTGTGGATAAAAGGCCATTCACGCATTGTGTTTGCCTCCTGGATGTTGTAGCTCTCAGATGCCATTTGTGCTCCTTGGTTTCACTGTATTACTTTACAAATGATATGAAAGCATTAGGATATATATATATATATATTTTTTTTTTTAAGTAAATCATATTGTTGCAATTCATTCAAAATGATTTGCCAATACTGTTAGGATTGGCACTTATCGGCCAACATTGCATTTATTGTTTTCAAGAATGAATGTAATCCAGATATAAAGACAAGAGACAAATCATCAATCAAGAGACAAAATAAATTCCCTGTGGTATCTAAGACATTTATAATATCAATATGAATAATCACAGTACAGTATGAGGTTAATTAAATGTATGTAAAAGTACAGAAAAAAAATACTTCAAGAGATCTCTAGGGGTTTAACATGAGAGAATGATTAAAGCCGTTCCACCGTTTGTTCAGGTCCCAGGTTCCTACGTGAGCTGAAACTAATGAATTGCTGAAAGCCGTATTTTACTCTAATGTGCAGGTTTTAGTTGTCACAGTAGGGAAAGCACAGGTGTCATTAACAACACCGACTGTGGCTCTGTTCTGTTCACGTGTGCCAGTGAGACGTGACAGTGGGACAGGGAGCCAGCGTGAACTGTGCCAGGCAGGAACCTGAAACCATTCAGCCTTCATTAATTTTACTTACACACGTTTCCTGCTGTGACTAAAGGTCTCGGTGTGATGAAGGACGTTTGTGTACGTTTGCTCTGATTCTTTTCGCGCTGTGATGAATCTAAAGGTCTAATAGACAGCTTGATCGTCAGTGTTGAACTTATGTACAAGTTTCTGGTACTGTTGCTGTTATATTAAATGTTATCCTATAAATTTCTGAGAAAATATTTGATTGACATGTAGCTGAGAGCCATACTTAGAAACACCACCATTAGGAGGCTTACTTGTACTTTTTATACACATTTTGCTGATTATTTTAACACAAATTTAGATGAATTTGTATCATATCATGTTCTATTATAGATTAAAATACAAAACAGTACAGTTGTTAGATTTATGAATTTTCAATGGATTGTTCTCCAACAATTATTGTTTTGCATTACAGACTGTAGTGTATCAATGTAGTTCTGCAGTGTATTACGGTGTTAGCATAAAGCAATTAGAAAACCATGTTTTAACTTATTGTACAAAAGGCTTTGTTGACTTACTGTACTTGATTAATGTCACTAAAATAATTACTTCTGTTTGCAAAACAATGCAATAATACTACAATATCCAAGAAAACAGTTAATGATAATTTCATTTAATTCCATGAAAATATTGAAGTGTAGCAGCAAAACATTCTTGTTAGTTCTGTAAGTAGAATTGATATTGGAACATTTTCTTTTTTTATATTGACGTATTGCATAACTTTTCTGAAGTAAAGAATCTGAATACGCTTTTCACGATTAATGTTAAGTCTGTTTTTCTGAATCATAGACATAAGTTCTGGCGTCAAAGTAACACAGTTCACAATAGTTGTTTCCTTGTTGTCAGTCAATAAAAGAAGTGTGTATTTGTAGATCCCTTTGATTCAGAGTATGCAGAGACATCAAGGACTTCCTATGTCACTGAAACAATTGCAGCAGGATCACAGCTGCCCGTCTCGTGTGCACTCCAGTAAGCGATGTTCATCTGTCTGTGCCGATATGTAAACTTTCCTCTTTCTCCCATTTCCTGCCAGCAGCTCTACATGATACATGAAGTGCCAGGGCCGGGCCTGGTGCAGAGACAAATGCCAACCACTTGCTCTTTAAAATGTCAAACTTGACATGTCCTCGACATTCAATAACCGTCCCTGCTGGACCAATTCAGTGGCACGCTCTTCAAACAGCCGCTGATGTCTCCTGACGGGAGGCGAGTAGCTGGGTTGTATCTGCCTCTGGGTATGAGATCACATAGAGACTCCTTCACTTGATGTCTTTCTCGCAGTAAGTTTGTGAAGTTTATTACATACAAGTAGTGCCTACTGGTCTGAAGGTGAGCAAGATGAAGAAATTAAGTGAAGTTGAATTAAGACTGCGCTCATAAACTGTCCCTTTTCCCTGCACTAACTTTAAAGGCCCTACTAATAAAAAAGAAAAGAAATTTAAGCCTGTGGCCCTGTGTTTATTAAGCAGGTCTACTTTTGTCATATGCCCAATTTCTTTTTGAATCTGTTAAATCCATGGGTGTAGGCGAAGTTGGCAGCGAAATGTCGTCAACAACAGAGAGATGATAGTCGTTGCAATTTTCCATGTTGAGTTAATTACTGTAAACTCTGCCTTGGGGGCATGGGGGAACTTCAGAGCTATTGGATACTGTAAATACCAAGTACACACAAACAATCCCCCCCATAACTTGATGTCATAAGGAACAAAAAATACAAAGCCTATTTCGCTGCATCAAGCTTTTTCTGAAGACAACTGTTGAAAACAAGTCAGCCAGCAGAGGGCACCATGGCAAGAAAAATGAGGGCACAAGGAAGAATATAACTGCAATTTGGACATAATTCCACTCTGTTTGGACAACAGAGTTTTCCACATACTTTGGAAAGTACCAATCACTCAGCTGCTTCCTGACTGACTCACTGACCTGTGAATCACAGGCCGAGGTGGCTTGGGAACCAGAACTTAACATCCAATGCAATTGCACAACACTATACATTGTCATTAAATGTTTTGAGTTTTGGCACTCGCACATGTGGATCTGGACACCATCTCAACTTATCTCAAACTGCCATTTTTTAACTGTAAAAGAGAAAAATAACAGTCTCCTTGTTTTGCTATGATCCTCTTAATTAATGAAGTGCAGTGTTATCTAGTGAGAATTCAGAGAGAGAACCTTTTCTTGTTGTTTATCATTACTGACACCATGAAGTGAGGTGGCCAAGAGGGTTGCTTGTCTAACGTCCAAAAGACAAGCAACACATTTTAAGTGGTGGCTGGTTTTTCCAGGTTTTCCACAAACAGCGGCTCACTCGACAGCTGTAAGTAACTCTGTACATGTCATCGTTAGCATCCGTTGTCGCTGACCTCCGCTGTAGCAGTGTTTCCGTTATGTGGCTTTTGCAATTAGTGTTTTTCATTTCCACGCTTGTGTGGTGACAAATAAATAATCTGCAAAAACAGCCAATGTCAGTTCAATGATTCATGACACCAGACATCATGATTGATAGCGATCTCAACCTGTTTTACCACCATTATAAAACCAGTGTTTTGTTATTTCATAACTGTTGGTGCTTAACTGGTTAATACTGCTATCAAAACTGTCTGTCATTTATATTTTAAAAAATGAAACAAACAGCTAACAAAAATAATTCGGTTGACAGTTTTTAATGAGCATTCTGGTTTATTGAAGGCACATCAGTTAAAAAGAACAGATAGGTTGTGCTGGACACATACATTCATCGTCAATCACCTTATCCCTTGAACTATATCAGTTTTGTATCACATATTAAGGGCTGCCTATTCTACAATTTCTGGACCTAAAACTGCACCAGATTGCATTTACTGCTTAAGGCAAACATTTTGATACCTTTATTATATTAGGAAAACACTCACATTTTAATGTTTATAAGACGCCTTCATCGTAAGCACTCCTGCAATTTCTTTTCAATGATTAAATCCCAAAAAACATTTTAAATCTTATAAATATAAGATACAGATTAATGTTGTCCAATAAACAGTCGTATTAGTTTAGAGTCACTACTACTAATCTACAGTTCATCACATTTAACAGCAATATTAAATACCATTTAAATCATCATACTTGAGTCCCAATTTTCCAGTGTATAGAAATTAAGTTTGTATCATCATTTTTACATGTGGTGCATGACAGTTGAGTAGGCTGGGTTCAAACTTGGTGCCAGAGGCATGTGAAAGACAGTGTTTCATAAGGCTGGTTTTCCAGATGTGTAAAAAGCCCAACAGAGCAAGACCACATCTGAGGAACCTTCCCATTATGTGCACTGGGACAGAGAAACGTTGCCAGGTTCCGATACGAGTTCAGCTCCAATTCCAGCAGTCTTTAAGATATTTTCGGGCTTATTCTCGAGCGGATTTTACAGAACCACTGCGAAGGAATTAGGTTGGACTGTTGAGGACAGTTAAAAAAATTGGTTCAGCAAACTCCTGTGGGGGTTCATTGATTTTGAACCCGGTACCTCTTCTTCATCTCGGCCCCGTCTGAGTCCTTCATGCAAGTGGCCAAAAATTCCCGACACTTGCGAGTATACTGCTCAGGAAAATCCCGGTAGTGACCGACATGGGGGCTGGAGACAAAATCAAAGCTGTCCACAGGGACACCTTTCTGCTTCACGGCTTCCACGAAGAGCTCGATGTCCCTGTGCCTGATCACTTGGTCGCCTCTGGAGTACAGGTAGAAATGAGGCCAGGCGGGCGGCTTCTCCTGCACAGCGTCGTAGTGGTTCTTGTGGATGTACTTAGTCATCGGGTAGAGCACGACTCGCAGGAGGAAAACTGTCACTGCAAAAAGCGCTAAGAGGACGTACCGCAGAACAGGACTTATTTTGGGCCCTAAGGTGGCCGTCAAGGCGCGCAGGGCCCCTCGGACATTGCCACTACCTGGGGCGCTGTCCACCACAGCCCCGATCACACACAGGGAACTGAAGTGCTTGTCACTGTGCAGCAACTCTACAATGTACCTGTACAACATGAAGCCGCCGTTGCTGAATACGTGAAAGCAAATAGGACTGTTCTCCACCTCGTAGTCAAAGAGGATCTCCAGCAGCTTCAGGGCAGTGCTGCTCAGCTCCTTGTAGCCAAACGACTCAGAGATGAAGACCGTCTTCAGGGGGGCCGTGTAGCGGATGGTGACACATCCCTGAAAGGGGGGCAGAGAGGAGGAATTAATGACAGGTTAGTGACAGGTCTGCACAGGTGTCATGCCACACGGCTGCCAACACAGGGAGCAGAGCAGCTTTGCTAACTAGCCTCCACCTGCTCATTGTAGATGGAGCTGTACTTGGAGAGGTGCTTGTCTTTGCATCCAGCCCAGCCCAGCAGGATCACCACCGGCTCCTTGGTCCCCTGCCAGTGTCTCTCTGAAAAACAACACACACACACACAAACACACACACACACACACAGCTATTCGTTATCACGGCTGTCACCGCGGGCTAAGCTAACGTAAGCTAACAAAAGAGATAGCAGGGCTCCGTTTACACGGCGCTGTCATGGTGTTAGCACGCTAAGCTAGCCGAGGTACAATGAAAGGAGGCTCACCCGATGTCGCTGCATCTGGAAACACGATGTTGTAGTCGATTTCCTCGTCAGCCATGTCTGTGTGTGCGAGGGGATCAGCTGCTGCTCCTCTCCGACGTGCGGTGCATTGGGCTGTCGAAGGGAGGAAAGGGAAGAAGAAGGAGAAGAAGCTACACGCTGCTGGATGGAGGTAAAAGCTGAATGAGCAGCAGACACACCACGACTGTGGAGCCCGGTCACGTGGTCCGTGGTTTACCCAAACCCGGGCTGCGTTCGGAGAGTCCCAACAATCTCCTTTCCTAACCACTATGGAGCGGCCTCAAGGAAAGGTGTGAAGGAGAAGACGTAAGGAGCGAGGAAAGGAGAAACATTGTGCGGAGAAAATCCCACTCGACAACTTTATTTATAACAGAAGATACGCACTGAATGCTCAGTTCTCTGTTTTCAGTTCATACAGAGACAACATTTAATCATCACTTGCTCACAGGAAATAACAACAAAACAGATTTTAGCGAAAAAGAAAATAAAACAAACTGAAATGAAATAATATAATAATGTGAGGAATATACGTGGAGAAATCCTGATATGAGTGGAGAAAGAAAATGAGTATTTAGTTGTAATGATGATGTTGTGACCTATAATGTGTTTTTATTATGTTTGTTGTTTATAGTGACTCCTGACTAGACAGAGGTGACAGAGAAGAATCAGACGATCGTGTGGATTCACATCAGTTCTGGATCATGTCAGGAGAATAAAACAGCTGTTCTGTTTTTTTATATTTACGTGGGTGTGTCCAGGTGCAACTATGAGGTTGCATGCTTTAATGTTGCTGCCGCAAAGAATTGTGGGACGGCCTTTCCTTCTTTCCTTTCATAAAGGATGGTCCAAAATTTCGCGGACCCCCTGTTGAAGACCTCTGCTGTAGAGGAAAAAAGCCTGAAAATAAACGTTTAAAGTTTAATAACACTCATTATGTCACAGACGTGGGGGTCACCATGAACAAGAGTAAAGTGAAAGTTCTTTGTCACCTCTTAAAGGGATAGTTCACCCAAAAATTTGAATTCACTCACCACTATGAAGATGGAGGAGTGGGTGAAGTGTTTGAGTCCACAAAACACTGTTGGAGTTTCAGGGGTCAACAGCGTTGCAGCCAAATCCAATCCAATTGCAAAAACTGGTGATCAAATTTTCAAACATAATAAAACAACAGAAAAAAAACATAACGTGCCTCTTTACTGCTTGTGTGGTGTCATGTAAGTGCCCACAAGCCCCAGCATTCAAATTCAACTCGAAACTGGGTCATTTTTCAGTAAAATTTCAGTTTCAGGTCCTATGAGAATTCAGTGAAGGTTTTGTCTTGATGTTTGAAAGCAAACAGTGCTTAACAGCATGTATGTTACTTGAGTATTTTTTTATGAGATACTTTTTTATGAATACTTTTACTTCTACTTGAGTCATTGTAATTATAAAGTAACAATACTTTTACTTGAGTACAGAAACGTAAAAGGTTTCTCTTTACTCTACCCACCACTGCTTGGGTCTGAAGATTGTGCCAGTTGCTTAACAGACCTCTGAAATAGCTGACATGCAATGTATGGAAAAAATACCACAAATTGTGTCAATCATTTAATCTTATATATAAACCACAGATGTGAACAGTTATAAAGCAAATTGAGTTTCATTTTATGAAAAACATTGAAATATAAAATCTACACTGCAGACAAACCAGGTAGGATGGACCCAAAGCTTTATAACATCACTTTGCACAATAGCTCTGCACACAACGTCCAGCACACAAACAATAAACAACAATAAACCCTTGACAGTGTCCTTTGAGTGCCAAACAACATGAAAATACTTGTTCAGCATTGGCGGCACAGCTGCCAATCTCTTGTTCTACCACATCCCAAAGGTTCTGCTGGATCCACACCTAGTCACTGTGGAGGTCACTGAAGTTCACTGAACTCACTGTCATGTTCAGGAAATCAGTTTAAGACTTTTGCTTTGTGACATGGAGCATTATCCAGGTCGACGCTTGGAGTGGACGGAGCAAGCCCCTACTCCATCTCCCTGTTCCCTATGTGATTTTTCTATACACTATTGTATTTTAAATGGAGTGAAATTATAAAAATTATTTAATGGGTTGACGGAATGTACACATTCTACAATTCTCATCTTCTTCTTCTTCTTTGTTCGGTTTATTTGCGAATGGAAAACCACATCAAGGTGCATGACCACCATCTACTGGATCTCAAATGTCTACATTATACGTCACCACAGAACGCGATGATCTACCCACCTGCATCATCTCCACCACTTCTTCTTCTTCTGTTTTCGATTTATTGGCAGGTGGCAACCAACGTCAAGGTGCATTACCGCCATAAGAATCTTCTTCTTCTTCTTCTCTGCTCGGCCAACCAGCATTTTTGATGCTCAATGTGGTCGAAATTCATGGTGATAGAATTAAAATAAGAATTCTCAGATCGAACTGCATTGAAAATATCAAACTGAATTTATTCAAGCAGGAAATACAACAGAGAGTCTGACCAAGAGGAGTTCATTCCTTAAGGTATTTATGGTAGTCATACAACTACTCCAAAAATGGTACTTCCGTATTGCAATTAGTACTGGATCATAGCCAGTTCTTATGGTCGCATCTAAATTTATTTCTTACAAGGTGAAGGAAAGTTCATGAAGTAGAAAGACATTACCTACAAGGTATAACACAAATAAAATGTACATTAGACTTAATATTAAAGAAGTAACATCAAAGGCATTAGAGTTGACATGAAAAATCAAAGGCACTGGAGTAATCATGAATAAACCGACGGTTGGTTGCCACCTGCCAATAAACCAAATGAAGATAAGAACCTTGCTGTCGGCTTGTGTTTAAATTTGCTTCAGAGATGTCGATGTCAGCGACTTCTACGGAAAGTCCGTTGCCAACTTCAAGTTCGACTTCAAGTCCGTTGCCGACTTCGAGTGCGTTGCCGACTTCAAGTCCGACTTCAAGTCCGTTGCCGACTTCGAGTGCGTTGCCGACTTCAAGTCCGTTGCCGACTTCAAGTCCGTTGCCGACTTCAAGTCCGACTTTAGGTATGCTGATATAATAGTCAGATATTTTGAACTGCGAACAACTAAGAAACACAGAAAACACTTAGTTTGTGACTGTGAACCAATCTCAAAATTGTATGGTTACAAAATAAGTATTTTATTATTTTAGTTTTTATAGTTTAAACAGTATTGGTCAGTTGTCTTTGAACAAAGTTAAAATGTCTGTATATGTGTTTTTGCAGTAAAGCCTTCAGGTGAACCTTGTTGATGAAATGAGATTAAAATCAATCTGCATGTACTGTAGATACGTGCTGTTATGTCGACTGTTGACTGCGTCATGCTCTATGTAACATCACAACATCATTTTATGTTAATCTCATCTCGTCCTCTACAGACAACTTCCCTGTGAAGGAAGGAGCCCTGCTGGACTGCAGGTACGAGGTGGTAGCCTTTGTCGGAGAGGGGGTCTATGGAAAAGTTGCCAAGTGTGACGACACTGAAACAAACAAAAAAATAGCCATCAAAATAATCAAATTTGGCAATGAAGAAGAAGCACAGAAAGAGGTAGAGTACAAACTCGTTCGCAAAACTGAAGTATGTAAAGAAATGAAATGATGACTATGCAGTTTGTCTTTTAGGTGACAGAAAACAGAAAAATCAAATGTTTAATTTCTTCAACAGATTAAAATTCTCAAGCAGCTTCAGACACTGGATGACAAAGGCCATTTTGTGAGATGGTATGGCTCATTTTTCCATGAGGATTTCCTCTGTCTGAACTTCGAGCTCTTGGACCTGAGCCTGTTTGATTACATGGTGCAGAGAAATTTCGAGTCACTGAGCATGGCTGAGATTCATCCAATTTTGCATCAGGTGTGTTAAAGATGGACATGTACCATGGACTCATGTAGACATCACACGTTTGCACACACACACACACACACACACACACACACACACACACACACACACACACACACACACACACACACACAAACACACTTCTTCTCTTACCCTTATTACATCATTATCTAAAACATCAATTTTTTCTGTATGTCTTATCTATCTTGTATGTCACTCTTTTTGTCACTATTTTTACTAATTAAAAAACAATATGTGTGTTAAATTTTCCTCTTAACTATTTCCTGAACCTTCTAGTGTTTAAGTGTCATTTCAATGTACATTTAAAATCTGATGTGGAAAAAGAATCCTATGAACTTACACTAATAAATATTTGTGTTTCTTCAGGTGACCACTGCACTGCTGCATTTGGAGGCCCTGGGAATCATCCACAGTGACCTGAAACCAGACAACATCATGATTGTGGATCGCAGGCAGCAGCCACTGAAAGTCAAGCTGATTGACTTTGGTCTGGCTCACCGTGTGTCCGACGTTGACATAGTCAAATGTGTGCAGGCTCTGTGGTTCAGGTAGTCTGGTATCCAACAAGAGAAGCCTGTATCTGTATAGGCAAAAATAAGATTAAACAGCAGGACAGAAGTGAGATTTCAGTTTTTTTACTTCTTTACTTTTTATCTGTCTTGGCTCAGGGCTCCAGAGGTCATTCTTGGTATCTCATACAAGCAATCAATAGATGTGTGGTCGCTGGGGCTCATTGTAGCAGAACTTGCTGTGGCCTACCCTATCTTTCCAGCGACAGATGAACATCACATAGTAAGTATCATCCTCACAGAGCGCAAATCGTCTCAGCATCCTGGATTTGGTCATCAATAGTGTTTTTGTGAGTTAGAGATCTGCTCCTAATTCAGATCATATCTTTTTCCAGATGAAGTTCATTGTGAACACACTGGGTCAGCCACCAGATGATCTGCTTGAAGCTGGAGTGTACAGCAACACGTTCTTTAATTATCAGGAGGGAATATGGGAACTGATGGTATGCATCCATCCATCCATCTATCCATCCATCCATCAGGATCATTTATTTAACTGAAAAATTGTCTCTTTGTAGGCTCTAGAAGAGATGGAGGATCCTGAGGAGATCAACGATACGAGATGTTTTAACTCTCTACAGGACTTAGAGAAGGTGGGTGGCTTGATCAGTCAATCTTTAATGTTATTACATGAACGTCTTCAATGGATGCCATGGGAAATTTTTTCTTTGACTACATTTCCATAATCTAATAAGGCTATAATAATAATAATATTCTGAACATTGTTGTTCCAGTTGATTTATTGGGAACATCAGACTGAGGAGGCCGAGGTGCGAGACTTTATGGACGTCCTTAAAAAGATGCTGCATTTGGACCAACATCAACGAATAAGACCTCGTGAAATGCTGGAGCATCCGTTCCTCTCTGTTGAGCAGCCCACTGACAGCAGTCAACTTGGTGGAGCCCACCAACACCGAGCAGCCTACCAAGCTCATGGCTCTTGAGAAAGCTGATAGATCACTTCTCTGAAGTAATAGAAAGTTTCTTTGTGCTTTCAAGATGTTGTACTTGAGAAAAAGTAGCAGAAGAAGAAGAAGAAGGACTATAAAAACAAGGCTTTCGGTGTCATGAGCTTCTTCAACACCGTCAAAAACACTTGTTGCTGTTTCGGCTTGGCAGTGAAACGCTATGAATCAGCAGAATATTCTGGTCCATGTGATGACTTGTTTATTCTACTCTAGTACTTCATTGATTATTTCATGTAGTACGTCATTGTGGCAATAGACCATGCCACCGGGGTCTCCCACACAGAGCCTCTCTCCGGGGCCGGGCAGGTGGGCTTCGCCGCACGGGCGCCCTGGCAACAGGAACAGGGGCTGCAGGGGCTGCAGGCGTCAGTCTCTGCGCCAACGAGGATACCCGGAGCAGGGGCTGCAGGGGCTGCAGGCGTCGGCAGACCAGGAACCGGACCAGGCGTGGAGACAGACCAGGTGTGGAGACTGCATGTGTCGACGTCACAGCCAACGTATCCAGAACCATGTATTATTGTCTCTATCTTGTTCACTCCGCTCCCTTCACTGGTTACCAGTGGCTGCCCGCATCTGTTTCAAAACACTAGCACTTGCTTGCGTATAAGTAGCACTTATATGGATCTTACTTATAGCACTTTGTAGTTTTGCTTTCTTGAAGAAAATTGTACTTGATTGATTCTTGTTGTTCTGGGTTTGTACCTTCATGGTTGAATGCACTTATTGTAAGTCGCTTTGGATAAAAGCATCAGCCAAATGTAATGTCATGTAATGTAATGTTTACCTAATTTCATTATTATTGAATTCATTTCCGATAAAGCCCATAACTGACTTCAAAATGTGTTCCTATGTGTGGAGACCACACACACACACACACACACACACACACACACACACACACTCATGGTGATCGTAGTAGACAGAAAATGAAAACACCTCCTTGGTGAAGGGAATAAATACATATGAAAACATAAGCTCCTTGGCAGAGGTTACAAATTCATAATTTAACAAATGTACTTACCAATTTACCAACTGGGCCAAAAGATGTGTGATGTTTAGTTTCAGTCTGCGTCTACTTAAATTTCAAATGTCTGTTCTTGGCTGAGGGGAGTGGAACCTGACGTGGTTTCTGCTGTTGTAGAGTATTCACCTCAAAGTTTGACATGTGCATCCTAACGTGCTTTCTGCTCACCACAGTTGTTAGGTAGTTTTACCCCTCACCATTCTGAGTAAAGTCTGGAGACTGTTGTGTTTGAAATCTCAGGAGACCAGCAGTTTCAGAAACAAAATCTTGTTGGCCAAAGTCACTGACATCACATCTGCCCACACACAGTTGCTGTGGAAATTCACTGAAGCTTCTAAGCTGTGTCTGCAAGATTTTATGTGTGCTCCTGGCAGATGATTGGCTGATCAATCAGGTGTACAGGTGCTTGGTGAGTTAACTTATAGACAGATGGAAAGGCAAATCAACACCTAAACAAACATCTACTGAGAGCAGGGACAGAGCCTTTGCCACTGTAGACTTTGTATCAGAGCTTCAGAACATTAGGCAAGGTAAATGATTCAAGTGTCAAGACTTTTTATCATTTGACTCCATGTTAAACCTGTAAGTTGGAAGCTAAACTCTTGGAAAACTGCTCACCTGGAAGTAGTTGGAGACAGACTCAAGAAAAACAGAGGAAGGCAATTTATTTTAAAAGTGACCTCTTGCTGGAAAAATGGCTTTTAATGGACCCCCCATGGAGAAGCACCTGCTGGCCAGAGTCAGACGGTGGATTTGCTACTATGCAGGTAAAACGTGTTTGAATATAACACCTGGTTTGATGATGTATTGGGGTTAAGGAGACAGGTCACTGAAGGTTTCATATATTGCATACAGGACATGTATTTTATGTAGGTAGTTCACCATGTCATATGTTAAAAATAATTGTAGCTAAACTGGAAGTTATATTACATTTAAAGGTGATGGTAGGACCTTGTATGTTGGAGACTTTTCTACATGGTGGATGGGTTGCATCTGGTGTGATACAGTATTCATATTAACGCTGTGTCCCAATTCAGGGGCCACATCCTTCAGAGGACTCAGCCTACAGTAGAAGGAAAAGGCCTTCGAGTCGACCTCGAAAGCTGAACTAAAATGAGTCAGTATGGTCAACAGAGGACTTTCTATTCCCACTATCTGCATATCCAACTGTTACCATTGCATAACCACTTTCAGTGACTGCACTTACTGTAGCTTGTTGTCTTCGTCAACAGCGGACAATGAATCCTGGGATAGATTGGCCTGAGAAGGTACCATCTTGTGCCTCCAGGGTTAGGGAGCCCTTGAATTGGGACACAGCTTTATTTTCATAGTTATATTTATTGATTAGGACTTTAAGCATGTTTCAGCATATTTAAAGGAAAAGAGTAATGTGACTTTTGATACTCTCCCCTACCCGCTTCCAGATGCCTTCTTTGGGCCACCGGACAACATTGAATGCCCTGATGCTCAAAGGCCTGAAGACAACATCGTCATGGACAATCCTTCTCTCCCCAATAATGGAGATGATGAAAATGGTGATGGTCATGGCAGCTTTGACTGGCCAAATAGCAGGAGAAGAGAGGAAAGAGAGGAGGAGCTAAATTATAATGATTATCGATATGTCAGAGCTCACTCTTTTCTGCTACAACAGTTCCCATCACTGACCTGTGGGATGGACTGGAGACAGCAGGGTGCTGCTGTTCACTTTCCAGTTTATTATTCTCAATACCACGCTGACCCTTATGAATTTCCTTTTGTTTTTCCCTGTGCTTATCCTTTTGTTTTTCCCTGTGCTTTTCCTTATTCTAATCCTTTTGCTTTTGCGTATGCTCCTCCGTATGTTCCGCCTTATGCTTATCCTGATGCGTTTGCGTATGTTCCTCCTTATGTCCCTCCTCATGCTGCGCCGTATGTTCCTTGTTATGCAGCGCCTCCTGCCAATCCTCTTGCTTTTTTAAATGTTGATCCTCATGGTATTCTTGAGCAGCTGATTGCCAGGAACCAACACGAGAGACGTGAACAAGGTCCTGGACTTGATGCCGATGTTGTAGATGAAGACAATGGACTTGAGGACCCTGAACTTGAGGGGTTTGGTCTTGGTTTTCCAGAGACCATTGGGCCACTCACTACAGAGGAGTGTTTCGAATTATTTAACGGCGACAGCTCTCAAGACGAAGAAGATGCTGTAGTTCCTTCAACTCCTGGTTTCAGCTCCTTAACAAGGAGGAGCAGGGAAGAGAGCGGCGACGAGGAGACTGCTGCTAAGAAGCCAAGGTGGTCTGATGAGAGGGACTAAGAATAAATAATGCCATACAGGGCTGACAGACCAACCCACACAGGATAAGACCAAAGCAACTGACAGGCTGGCTGCAGTGAACCTTTTGCAACTACCCTCTACGTCTTACAGGACCACTGTTTCCCAATCTAGCCCTAGTATCTGGAAAGGTCAGTGACACCCCTGCTAGCGTCTTGCACTGGGAACAATCTCTACTATTTCTTAACGTTGGCATAGTCTTTGGATTGACCCATTTTTACCCTGAGGGTCAGCCTCTGTGTCTGGAAAGGCAGTTACTTTTATACAGGCCGTGTGTTAAAATTAACACAACCTTGTGGCAGTGGTTGGCTTGAACATCCCATGTGTCTTGCCCTCCCACTGAAGCTAGTCACCTGCAGATTAAAGAAGACTGGATGTCAACATTGTGCGTCATGGAGGTAACACGTGGCTGTGTGCAGTCCACTCCCAGGTCAACACCATGTCAACACCAGAGTTAGCAATGAGTAAATGAGTGGACTGTCCAGCAGAGGGTGAGAGAGAGAAACACGGAAGACAAACTGCAAATACAAACATAACCACCACATTGGCATCGAGTTTACTGGAGAGTGGGCATCTGACTTTGAGTAAGCTCAGTTAAAGCTATGTTTGTTATTAAACCTGTTGATCTGTTTCATATTATTTATTCAATATTTGAAAGATTTCTTTATTTAAACCATCATTGTTTTCTGATCATTGTGAACCAAAGACCCGACTGCAAGCTTCTGCAATTGCAAGACTTAAATGACCTAGATTAGTCTATAATACAGTATAATGTATGTGATTGTTTATGCTACGTACATATTTGCTTAAATTTGAATGCATATAATTTAAAATGTTACATAGTCATTAAACATTTAGTATGTATTGATAATTTTCTATCCTTAACTAGCAGGGCCTCTGTAGCTCACTATGGCCAAAAAAGTGGAGAAAGTCATAAATGGTAAACAAGTCTTACCATATAGTCTGACGTTTTATAAATAAATTATTATCATCCTAACCATTTTTTTGTGTCTTATCTGACTGTACCACCTAAACTACTGTGGTTTACTGTGGGCAACAAGGTGAGTACAAGCTTCTCACATGACAGATTATTGTGCAAACCTGTTTATTCATGTTTTGTATATAAAGATTGACATGACAGGACCCCAAAAGTGAAGCAAACTCATCTTTATCGCCCCTGGTGGATGCCTGCAGTGTAGGTCATAAAACCCAACTCTTCCATGTGGAGTGGGCATGGACCAAAATAAAAAAAGTACACATTTCATACACTATTCTCAAAGATGTTTTTTTGTCATTTTAAGTAGTTCTTGATACTGCAGCTCCACACCACGATCACAACTGCACAGACTCCAAATGACGTCAAAAGTTCAAGATGGCGACACCCATTTCTGGGTTATTTTTTGGCTTCATTTTCTATAACAGGAGGAAATGCAAACTCCTCATCTTCACACGCAGAACCGCTAATTACAGCATGTTACTGTGCATGCCTTATTTCAAGTAATATAAGCTTGACTTATAGCTTTTAAGACAAATCCTTTCAGCAACTTGCAGAAGAAAAACTTGACCTTTTCGAAAATATGATTTGTTAACCTGAGGATGGCCCCAGATTAAAATCCATGTTGTTTCTGTGATCAAATGGTTTGTCCTCTGTCTGGGAAATTGAATGACTACCTTGCCTCTGCTCTTACTAGACTCACTTTAACTTTTCAAACTGTACTCCCATGTCCGTTTGCCAGTTTTCGAATTTCATATAAACCGTGTTCAAGATTTGAATAAAAACTAACTGGTGAGGGAGAAAATATTATTTTGAGGACTCTGGCTGCTCACAAGTCACATCTGCATTTAATCACACTACTGGCCGACGTTGTTGTTATACGTGATACTAAAGGCAAAAAAGACGTAATTATCTCTGCGCCGAGTGTCTGAAAGCATTTTTTTTCTTTTGCCAATGAGCTCACTATATAGTCCTCTACAGTCATAAATAGTGAAGTAGGAGTTAGTGAATAAGTGGGTGATTTCAGACAACTCCTTATATACAAACTATAGTATTTTAACTTTAACCTATGCAGCTGTGTGCACTATGCTAAGACAGGTTTTATGAAATTATTCTATTTATATATAGTTGTTTTCTATCAATAAAAGAATCATGACCAATCATAAGTTTGTTTTATTTCAGAAAGAGGTCATTTTACAAAATCTGGCATAATCCGTCTTCATCTCTCTTGTTCACTGTTTTCAGAACAGCTAATTCAATTGAAAGGAAAACATCTGAATTGCAATTTAATGATGGATTTACAATCAGGTCACTAAGGCCATTATTCTCTCTTTTCTCAAGGTACTTAGCTTTACACTTTGATTACTAAGGTAAAAAAAAACAGGACTGCCAGATAAATAAAAACTATTGGATCATAAAACAAATATGGATATGCATGAAAACATTTTTTTTATTAAAATGCTAACATGCTCTCAATGAAAGTACAATTAGTTCACCATCACAGTTTAGCTTGTTATCATGCCAACGTTTAATTGATCAACAAAAAGGAAAGTTGACGCTTTTGAGAATATACTTAGTTTTGCTGGGATTTGATCGTGAATAAGTATCCGACAAATTAAAACTTGTTCATGGTTCTACATGAAGCATCAGGGAATCACCAAAGGGTTTAAAATTTAGCCTGATGGGAACGTGGACATTGAAAAGTAACCAAGATATTTCCCCAAAAAACTGAAATGTGAAGCTCGTGGTTGACCTAGGGAAAAAGACAGTGGACCACCAAATTCAGGATGGTTCATCTACTGGGCATAACAGGCCCAAAATTTCACAGCAAGTTGTTGAGATATTTCAGTCTGGATCAAAGTGGTAGAAAAATAAATTGTGATCAATAGAGCTGTGCTGCTAGTATGAATACAAACTTAGATTGTGAACCTCCACTTGTTTAAACTACCACTGCCCTGCTGTGTGCAAGTGTGCACACTACTTTGTCCCTCCCCACACCACCCCCATCTTCTGCATGTGGGCCTTGGATGATTTAGAGAAGGTGCTTTTCACCACGTTGAGAGGAGCTGCCTTTCCACTGAGATAAACCTTATTGACACAGGAAGGAAGCCACGACTGCTCGTCCTCCTTGCAGTCCTCCTTTACAGCTGCTGCTTCTTTATTCTTGACGAAGGTATGTGAGTAAGCAAAGATGTATCCTGTCATAAAGGCATCAAAGCCTGCTCGATGAGTTCCAGAATCAGCCTTCTTCTTTTGAGCGTCCGTCCCAGTTGAGTGGTCACTGAACTTCTCTTGTCCTCTATCTGCTGCTGTTCGTTCTACACTGTCGTCTGTGTTGGTTTTCATCTTGGTCTCATCGGTTGGGGCTATTTTTACAGAGTTTCTTGAGTCTGTGTTGTCTTCACAAACTCCATTCCCCTTGCTTTCTGTGTTCATCCTCTCTCCTTCACTCTGTTGGGTGTTTCCATTACTGTCCACTGGTGGCACATTTTCTGGGCACATATCAGGAGTTGCCTTTTGCTGGTCATCTGTTTCTTCTTGATCCACCTCCATGTGGGTTTTTTTGTTTTTAGGGGCACCATCAAATATGGAGGATCCCTCTGCTGCATCTCCTCCATCTCTCTTCTTCTGTCTCTTCCTCTTTTTTCTCTTGTTATCCACGTGTTTCTCATCCTGGAGGATGATCAGGTCAGTGTCATGGGATAATGGACACTGGGTACCATTTGGACACCAGCCAAATGCCTGTCAGACAAATACAAACAAATACAAATAGTAGTTAATAAAAACATCTCTATACAATTAAAGGATGCAAGCAACATAGATTACAATGGAATCATCATCCAAGTCTTGAGATTAGACTGACAAAATTCAATGTTCATTGAAAAGGGACAAAATTTGACCAATTGAGTAGAGATTTTTTTAATGTGGTTTAGGGAATGGCTCCAAGAGGCTTTCGCCCCTACTAGACCTATCTCCAACATTCCATACAATTGGGCAAAGACAAACAGGTAGCTGATTTTTAGAACTGCAAAATGGCTAAATCAAGCCATTTTGACACGCCCATGTGTGAGAACAATAAAATATGTTTTTTTTTTTACCAGACTGGACGTGTGTGCAATGTTTAATGAGTTTCAGGCGTTGAAAGACGTAAAATTAAAAGGACGTAATACAAAATCGACATGGCTTGTCTGTTCTGACAGAAACAGAAAAGAAAAAGGGCTTGTATCTCTTCTTCTGCCCCTTATTTTCAGTACATTCGATTGTTTAATGTCACTTCAGATTGAAAGTTTCTTCAGGGTATGTACCAACTAATTCTAAAAACGTCTGTCGGTCTGTATGAGGAACGTATACCTCGTGAACCTTTCATCTTATCTGCTTCACACTTGGCAGGTGTATTTCTAAGGTTCAAGGAAAGTGCAGTAAATAATATTAATATTATTCTATATTAATAAAATTGGAATAAACAGGCATCAAGCGCTCTGTAGCAGTCAGTGGAGGGTGGGGCATGGTGCATTCAGTCTGTGGACCGAGTTGAACATGTCTTCTTCTACATCTTCGAATAAACAACAGCAGTGGTAGGCAACGGGTCAAACCGCCAGATCATTACATTCACAGAATCACTTCCTCTGAAGCAATTTGTCTTCAAAGTAAAAGCACATCGCTCCTTTTGTTGCTGCAATGCTTTATATCAAGCTGAATTACAGAGCTTATATTTTGGAAAAAGATTGTGTCGATTGCATAATGGACCTCTGAAATAGCCAAAAGGCAACATATGAAAAAATAGGTTCAGTTCAGTAAATCATTCAAACTTATATATCAGCCACACACGTGAATAGTAATAAAGCAAACTCAGCTTCATTTTATGAAAAACATTGACTATAAATATATGCACCTGATCTTCATTACAGATAAACCAGGAAGGACGAAGACAAGGTTTCTAACTTCACTCTGCACCATAAGCAAACAGGCAGTGATGCACTAGTAGAAGTAAAAAAAAAGGTTCAAACTCACAGAGAAGCGCTGGCAGATGTCAGTCTGTCCCTCATGAGACTCTACAACTGGACACACTCTGTAGTCCACATAGCTGGACATCTGACCGGCATAATGACAGAACTCTACATGAACATGATTTCCACTCCCTCCAGAGGTCAAACTTCGACTGTTATCCAGCTTACTGGAGGGTGGAGGACATAACATGAAGAACATTAGAACTGATGAAAACATATAGGTAAAACAGCAATGATACAAGCATGACAGGTGTCCTGACATAACGGAGACCACAGCCATTCTGCATCATTCATCATTTTCACCTTGTGCACTTTGACTGACATAGCAACAAATACACACAAACAATTCATTTGCATACACACAAACAATTGTGAAAGATAAAAATATATAATATATTTGAAAATAAATGCTATTAACAATTGTTATTAATGTTATAATACAGATATTAATATATACATTTTCACTAAATTTCAAACTGCTTTCAAACATCGTTAACAAGTGTTTGTATCTCTGGATCATTTCAAAGTGTTGATACTGTGTATATAAGACTCTATGCTCCATTTAATAATAATAATCCATACTCACCACTTCTTATAGGCATACTCCAGGTAGGAGGCACTGAACCGGAGCTCAAATTCAGTGATGTATTTGGTGTCATAGAGACCAGCAGGAAACATCTCAGACAGATCGGCAGTGAAGGTGGTCAGACGCTCTGGCAGGTGAGCATAAAAACTCTAGTAAACAGAATACAAATATTAAACTATAATGATACTACTGCGGTTGTGCATTTATCTGAATTTTTCTTCTCTTTTGAATAGTGGTTGACTGAAGAGTTTAACCAGCGTTGCTAGGAGACGTTCTACCTATGAATGTTAATACAGGGCAGTCTCCCCCTAATACCACAAGTCACAAAGAGTTGTACATGCACTGTTAGAAATTGTATTAACCTGTTCTGTTTCTGTAGAACACTGAACATCAAATCACAAATGGCACTGCATCTATGGCGTTACAAGCCTGTGTTTCTGTTGGATCTGAAGTAACAGCACTAACTATTTCTGGTCCTGACCTAAACAGATAAACAGTCTGTTTATAGTCAGTGCAAAGGAATAAATTAAACTCAACAGTTCTATTTTCTGTTATTAACACTGTGACCAAATGAGTGTACAAGTCAAAAGAAACACAAAGGCTGTACAGTCTAATTTCTGACTAACTTAATTTAGATTTTTAGACTATTTTAACTGTTTAGTGATAATGTTAATTTTTTCCTAATTTGAAATAAAGATTTGATTCTGCATGTTAAAGAAAGAGAAAACTAGAATTACTGCACTGCGGTTGTGTGACTCAGCTAATTAGTGCAGTTCCTGTGTACATATTACTTTTTTTCAATATTGAAATACAGTCACTGTGACCTTTGACCTTGGACCACTGAAACATAATCACTTTATCTTTTAGTCCAAGTGATAACTAATTTAAGGTTGAAGAAATTTCCTCACGCAGTGAAGGAAAGAATAATATTGGTACCTGGTAAAGGAAGGCCATGTCAATGAGGCCATTGTGGAACACCAGGGGTTTCCTGGCACGCAGCAGTTCAGTGAATAACGCCCTGATGTGGACCCCCTGGTGATCAGATGCTCCCTGAAAGTGAAGGAAGAAAGAGAAAGGAGAGACAATCAAACCCTTGAGGAAGGTCAATGATCCGATCCAGTGACCTGTGTCATGTTGGTACCAGTGCAATAGAGGGCACATTGGCCAAATGAAACGACTCAGACACACAGTCCGACACAAAAGAGCATTAAGCATGTAGACATTCTCACCTTGTTATTGCCTTTGCAGTAAGGGATTCCATGAGCATACTGCTTGTTAAAGTCAAATCCATGCTGCACCAGGAACTTGACTGACTGGGGCTCGATGATGTACTCCTCTGAACACAGCAGGGTGAGGTTATACACCTGGACCAGGTATGTGTCTGCAGCCTGAAGAAGGGCAACGTCACAGACATAACATGTGTAGTATTAAAGCAGGGTTTATGCAGGTTTCAATTTGTTATGTTCAAGATTTTTTAAGACCCTTTTAAGATGATAATGAATAATATGTGAGACCAATGTCAAGTAGGACAGATATGAAGAAATATCTGAGTAGACAAGTCGAGAATAACCACATTATCTTCAAAGTTGGTCTTGTCTGTAGTTTTATCAAAGTTTGCTAATATGTGTATAGTTGAAAAAGAACTACAACACACAGAGACATTACAAACTATGCATGCCACCAAAATGTTTATCTATAAATTAAACTAACAGAAATAGCATTACATGAACATTAATGTCATTAAGACCCAACTATTGCATGATAAGTTAACATATTAAGACTTTTTAAGGCCTACATTTCCGATAATTGAATTTTCGACTTTTAAAGATACAGTATATCCCACAATCATCTAATTATGTGAGAGAACAATCTCTTCGGCCTTCTTCTAGCTGTATGTCATTAGAATGATATCTTAATCAGTCATATACAGCACAAGTAATACAGTATTTAGACACCAGTGTCTACAAGGTGTAGTCACTTTAATTAGGCATAGTCTTGTTGTACCTTGAGGTCCAGCTTCTTGTAGCAGGCAATTCCCAGGGAGAGGATGGAGCGAGAGCGTGCTGCATGGCATATGGCTTTATATCTGTCCTCTATGGATCTGAAACATCACAGGGAGTCAGGGTGAACTCAGGGGCGATGAAGACAGATCTTCTGCACAGATGTCTGATGAAGATGGCTCGGTGTTCACAGTAGTGAATAAAATGATAAAAACGACGAGTCTCAGTTGTCCTTACTTGGATATGTAAGAGTAAGAAGTCCCACAAATGGGGAATTTGCAGTATTACAGCAACAAGTAATAAGTAACATGCAAAACTTAAGTGTAAAAACATATGAATGTAATTAAACTAGTATATACAGTGTAAAGACAGGAAGAAATATATGCAGTGGGAGGACATTCACAGTGAATGGATTGCACATGAACCGTTTATATTGCACAGACAGATGACTATAGCAAAGTGAATATTGCACAGTTGAGATATGGATTTATTCCAACATGGATTCACTTATTATCTACTCACCACTATGCAGATGGGGGGGGGGGGGTGAAGTGTTTGAGTCCCCAAAACACTTTGGAGTCTCAGGGGTAAACAGCGTTGCAGCCAAATCCAATACAATTGAAGTCAATGGTGACCACTTCTTCAAACATATTAAAACAACAGAGAAAAAACATAAAATGTCTCCATACTGTTCCTGTGGTGTCATTCAAGTTTTGAGCCAAAATTTCCGCTGTTATCCTCCTCCGTTTGCACGTGGTTCACAGCAGACATTCAGGCTAAAAACATGACATACATGACGCCGTTTTGAGTGAAATTTGAAGGTCAGCACTTACGAACACTTGGATGACACCACACGAGCAGTATGGAGGCATTTTATGTTGTTTAATTCGTTAGAAGTGGTCACGAGTTACTTCAATTTTATTGGATTCGGCTGCAACGCTGTTTACCCCTGAAACTCCAAAAGTGATTTGTGGACTCACACACTTCACCCACCCCTCCATTGGCATAGTGGTGGGTAGATAATGAGTGAATTTTCTTTTTTGGGTGAACTATCCCTTTAAAGTACAATTGAAGCATTTCAGTGTTATACCAAATGGGAGGGAACAAATCGCAGTCACTGTACGGCATGACAACATGTCCGTTATCCTCAGGAGTTACACACTCTCAAGGTTCACCTCATCACATCACCAGAGACAGGACGGCCGCTCCAAACACAAAACATAAACCATCTGATCTGAAGTATTCCTGCAGAGGCCTTCGGACCTCTCCTCATCATTCAGGTCAAGCACAATATAAGTCAGACGTGGTTGTGAGGTGGAATAAGCAACACATTCTCTGGCATGTGCAAACAGTACTAAGCCGTCAGAGAAGTGACTGACACCTACACTCGGCGTTCATGGCTTCTCCATGCCAGCCTGAGACTATCACGTGTGTTAGGAAGGAGAGCAGAGGAGGACACAATCTCTCTTTACTTACTCGGCCAGCAAGGACTTTCTATTCCCAAGACCACTCAGCTCCTGGAAGACAACAGAGAGAACACTTACTTCTTTATTTACATGTGACTTTGATTCACAGCCAGTTTGTGTCTAGATGTCACAGGAGTGGGGGGGAACCAGTGCTGATACCTGTCTCTCTCAATTTCACTCACCGTGTCTAGTGCAACGAAGGAAGACGTTTTAATGGCCACTACCATCGCAGGCCAGAGCTCTTTGAAGGTCTCATTCTGGACATCGATGACTGGAACAACCATTGGAGACTCCATGGTCGTCCCAACGCAGCAGTTCTCTTTCGCGGCTGAAACGTGTCCTGCAGCTACCGATGCTAACTTCAGAATTAGCAGGCTTAGCTAACTCGCAGAGGTTCTCATTATCAGCTGCTCTATGCACAGGCTCACGTTGCTGCTTTTGCGTGTTATAGTATCTTCACAACTGTTGTAATTGTTTTAACACTGGATCATATATTTACTCGGGTCGGCAGCTCACAGCAGCTTCAACAATAAACATGTCAACGTGCTTCTCGGGGTCCTCTGAAAAACAACCTATAGTAGTTGGGCTACTGCCCGCGCGTAAAAAACAATAGTTTGTGGCTATATGCATGTAAAAAAAATATTCACATTTTGTAAAAACAATAGTGAATTCATAATTTATACAGGCGATGTTTTAATTCCCATTAAACTTTGAGCTTTTGCTTTTCAATAAAACATTTCACACAGGCGTTTACAACGGGCACATATAAACAAATCGTCACTGCGCTCAACCATCGAAGAGATGTGCGCCATTTTGGCTCAAACAAAGTAAGAATCATTTTACCCCAGACTCACTACATTGAACCGTATTCATTAAATACCATGTAGACACCCGCAGGACAGCACTCCGGTTTCCACCAGTGGACACTTAACGCACGTGTAACTTTTTCTCGCTTTTACAACGCGTGAGTACTTCTCTACGAAGTGATGATCCCATCCCCAGCTGAGCTGCAGATACAGACAAGCTAACTTCACGCCTGCTGCATCGGAGCTGATCCCTGCTGCTGCCATGGGAGGCTGCTCCGCTCCCAACTGCTCCAACTCCACCAGCATCGGCAAACAGCTGTTCAGGTTCCCCAAAGACCCCGTGCGGAAGAAGAAGTGGGTGGTGAACTGTCGCCGAGACTTCGAGCCAACCGCTCACTCCAGACTGTGTCAGGTGAGTTCACACTGAGATCAAGGTGAACATCAAGCAGCACAGAGACCAGACCCCCACACACTGACAACATGTTGGACTCACTGTTTACATGACATTCAAATGATCTGCCTAGTTATAATAATCAGATAAGTAAATCACTACCATTTGTGCTGGGCCTGTTCAAATGTAAAGTCCTTCTGGCATAAGACTGAAAATATATACTTTCAATTGGAAAATAACTCCTCTTTGGATTTCTGCAGTCAACTCTGAAAGAAAATAAAACAGATAGATACCCATTTATTCCTGAGTGTAGCTGCAAGAAAATCAATCTCAAAGAAATGGTTGAAGCCACATTCCCCATCAGTAGAGGATTGGTATGATCTCATCAATGACATTTATTCAATGGAAGGAATCTCCTTCTCCACGAGGCTCCAGGAATACAAGAAAATTTGGGAGAAATGGAAAAGTTATATTTCCCTGAAACGCCCCTTTTTGTCTAAAGCGTTATTGATGCCCTAAAGAACTATGTATTTATTTTGCAAAGTAAGCACATCATAGAAAAGCCAGACCACACTCAGCAATGCTTTAAAAACAAACAGATAAAAAAAAACAATTAGATGATATAAGAACAATCTAATAATGAATGGAATGCATATCTCGAGAATCGCCCTTCTCATCTGTCTCACACTCTCATGTATATTGTTGAGGCCCCAAGAAAGTGCAGTGTTGAATTTGGTGTGATGTGGACACATGATACGTTCAATATCAACATATATTTGAATAAACAGGCGATCAGCACCTTGCAGTCAGGGGGGGGCATCTTCTTCGTCCTCGTAAAACCTACAATAGTGGTTGTCAATTGGAAGAGCCCAGTAATATTTGGCCAGATCATGAGGATAGTTGGTTTGTTTTTATTCCACCAAATTGGACTGACACAGACATTCACAGGTGTTGCCGGTGCTGATCTCCAACATGGCAACAACATTCATTGAATCACTTCCTCTTATATATTACAAAGTAAAGTCTGCAAGTACAAGCACAACTTTCATTTAGTTGCTACAATGCTTTATATCAAGCTGAATTACAGAGATTTTATTTTGAATTTGGGTCTGAAGATGGTGTCAGTTGCTTAACAGACCTCCGAAATAGACAACATCCAATGTATAAAAAATTAACACAAAATAAGTAAATCATTACAAGGTATATGTAAGCAAGACACATGAATAGTTCACTTCAATTCAGTTTCATTTTAGGTAACCATTGACTATAAAATCTTCAATGCACCATAGACTGTTTATATAAAGCTCTGCACACAACGTCCAGCACACAAACAATAAACGCACACAGTATATTGTGGAACTGTTTGAGGAGGACTCACTAATGACAAAGAATAATTCTGAAGTAGCTCCAGAGCATCAACACAGGACAAGAAAACATTCCAAACAGGCAGATTTAGTCACAGACACTGATTCTGCTGATGTGATATCGAGGGGGAGTTTATTCCTAAGCGTAGGAGCGATAACCGTAACTATAACAGTATCCTTTCCTTTGTTTTAAGCCTGAAATATAAAGTGGATTCAGACCATGAGGTGATTTAAAAGTGATCAATAGAATCCCAAACTGACTTCTGTTCATATGTGTCTGTGTCTTTATCTTCGTTGATTCTCCAAGGATCATTTTGAGCAGAGCCAGTTTGAGGAGATAGCCAGGTCTCCAGCCGGGGGCAGGAAGCTGAAGCCCAATGCCATCCCTACTCTGTTCAGTGTTGGAGAGCCTCCGTACCCTGCAGTCACCACTCCATACATCCTGATGCCCCTGAAACCTGAACCTGGTAACTGAATATACACCACGTTCCCAACCGCATCTGCTTTCTCAGGAAGCTTTTAAGGGGCTGGGAAATGTGTTGTTTCCAGTTAACTACTCTACAGAGAGCTTAGTATTGTTACAGTTATTAATATTGCAGTTTAGTCAAACACAAACATCAAGACTGTAACAAATTGAATACAACAGTAATTAATTTCCAAGCGTTCCTAGTAAAACTCTGTGGATTGTTTTTCATTTTAAAGTGGATTAAGATTAAAATGCTCTGTGTAATAAGAATCTACAGAGCATTTAGTCACTTTTAGCTTATTGTTGTTATAGAGTCTACACAATGATCCTTGCCTCCCTCATTGGATGCTTGTTGATAAATGTAGTCAAACATTTAGCAGAGTAAAGACACATGTTTTTACTCAGGAGTTGGTGGAGACCAAAACAGATTTTAAAGGATACTCCTTTTTCTCTGCTCAATTTGATTTTGTTTGTTCACAGGGAAAAACCTTTTACAAATAGGGAGCTGTGTAGTTTTCAGCTTGTTGTCTGCCCCCTAGTGGCTTAAAACTGATTATACCAGGTTTATTAGGCAACTGAAAATAATCAGAAACCCTTCATCTTGGTTAAATACATGTTATTAATCCTGGAACATCTTAGTGTTCTAAGTTTGGCATCACAACACAGAGCAATCTGATGAAAATGATGGCATGACATAAAAAATGTACCAGATTGCAGGCAGGCAATTCAGTACTACTCACACAATGCTTTGTGCCTCTAGTGGAGAAGGAGCTGAACTTTGGGGACCATGGCTATGCCAGACGCACCCCTCTGCCAGGCATGGATGAGGAGGATGGTGACATGATGGGCGAGGACCAGCAGCCGTGCACACAGTGTCAACTCCTCAAGAAGCAGCTGGAGCAGGAGATGCAGCACACTGCAAGGCTACAGAAGGAGGTAGGATGGATGACTGAATCAAAATGTCATTGGTGCAAGCGCAATAAAATTATAAAAGTCCTTCTAAAATTTTATTTTTCCTGTTATAAAGATTTACTAAGGACATTTACAACACAACTATAAAATAAAATAAAGGTACAAGCAATAGAAGTATAAAATAAAGTTATTCAATATAATATCAGTAAACATAAATCAAGGTAACAAGGATCATACACTAGCAGTTAAGTGTCAAATAAAGATAAGTATATTAAAAGAGATACTTTAAAAGAGCTACACTTTTTTCCTTGGTGCAGAAATATGTGGTGGTTATTTTTACAGCTTTCGTAAGGATTTACAACCTGGATTTACCTGCTTAACTATAATTATCTGTTTGCTCTAACTCTGATGCAAGAAACTATCAAAGGAGAAATGCTTATTAGCTGTTCTAGCGCTGTTTAAACAAGTCCTCTCTGTGTCTGCCAGGCAGAGGAGATGAAGAAACGTCTTTATCGGCTGGACCGGATCGAGAAGGGCCTCCAGAACTTTCTGTACGAGGACCAGATCCGCGCCCTGTCCCTCACCAAGCGCTCCCGTCGGGCTGTCTGGTCTCCCGAGACCATCCTGAAGGCCCGAAAGATCCGCTGCGCAGTTGGCACCAAAGGCTACGAGTACCTGAGAGAGCTGGGGTACCCGTTACCCTCATACCGGACTCTGTGTAACCGCCTGGAGACTAAGATCATGGTGACAACTGACATGAGCTGTGAGGAGCTGGCCGAGCTGGGACTCGGGCTCGTGGCCACCTGTGACAGTCCCACACAGGTTGTTGGGGACAATGACGAAGAAGAACTGATTGGTGTTTTGTCCTGATGCTGGCATTTGACTTGATCTATTGACTCGAGCCAAAGGAAGAATGTGCAGGATCAGCTGTGTTAAACATCTGCAGATTTGTTGTCAAGTGAAAGAAGAAGGGGCACGTTATGCTTGTTATCTTATCTCTGAAAGATTAAAGTGTCAATATAAATGCTTCTCTTGACAGACATTGAAAGTTCACAGGTTGTGATTCTGATCTGCACTAAGAAGACACAGCTTTGCTCTGTGAGATTGCTTGGGCTTGGAGCTCGCTTAGGTTTTCCGCTCATGGAGTTTCCTAGCATGGAGATGCTTAGTTACAGCATAAGCTTGAACATGTGACAAGTCATACCGTGTAGTAGTCTGGGAAAGCAGACTACCACTAAGGTTGAGTGTTGTGTGTAGAGTATAAGCATCATTTGCACAGAGCCACTTGAATTTATCGCTTGTGTTCCAAGTGTTCCACACCTGAGCTTAGTGAGGGTTTCTCTGATTGTGTTTCCATGCACAGTAAAACCACACTACACCGGATCTATTACAAATGATTCTAATGCTGTCAAAACACTAAGGGTTGATTTCCTTAAATCTTGTATCCTGTTTTGATCACATCAAAAAATGGTGTTCTCCAAAAGGTTCCAAAATCTGTAAATCCCCTCAGTGGTAAACAAACAAACAAACAGTGATATTCTAAACTAGATTTAAAATGTCATTTTTTGTTTTAGTCTTTCCTCTGTTTCGAAGTGTTTACACTTGCAATTACCACAAAGACTATGAAAGACGTCACGTGACACTTGTACACAAAACACTAGCTATGTGATGAAATAAAGTAGCCGTAAAGTGTGTGGACTTTTCTTGTTTTTGTGTGTGAATGTGTGAGAGAGAAACGTACACATCTCACTACATCTGTGTGCACAGTGCATGTAGGGCTGCGCTGCATATCAGGTAAATGACAGTATCAGATAAACAGCATTGTTGGCCTCACTACAAAATGAAGCTTATGTGTGTTGCCTCTGTTTAATTTATCTCTAACCTGAATAATACTAAGGCTGGATCTTACTTCAGCACAGTCTGGACTTTGAGCAGCCACTCACATAAAAGATGTTGGTAAAGCTGCCTGCTGGTAGCCTGACCCTTTGACCCTCGGGTGCGGATCATCATTGATTTTTGCGTCTTGCTTCGTACGTGATTGGAACAGTGGGTTTGTTTGTCTTGGTGTCATTCACCTCGATACAGTCCAAAGCCTGACTCATGCATAGTAAAGTAAATAGTACTCTGTAATGAGGTCAATAGGACAACACAAAAAAAGCCCTTTTGAAGCATAAACAGACGCATCGTGAGTGGCTCAGTAAGGACATCACGCTAACGTGCTCATAAGACAATGCTAACATGCTAATATTTATCAGGTGTAATAAGTATGTTCACCATCTTATTTCAGCATGCTAACATTTGCAAATTAATACAGAGCATAAAGTTCTGCTAATGGGAATATCCTTTGTTTTGATATTTGTCAAATGTCATGAACACCAATATGTCTGGGAAGGGCTGCTGTCAGCCAACCACAGATTTGAGAAGTAACCAAACTTTATTTCTTTTTTTTTAAAAGTGAACCTGAACGGGTAATGTACTAAAACTGCCCTGAATACTTTGGCTGGTACTTTTATTTTAGTTGTTTCATATGAACCTACAGATTCCTGCATGCAGAGCTTTAAAGGGATGCTTGTCCGATCTAGTGTTGTCATTGTGACTGGATGCAATACACTGATATGGACACTTTGAAGAGAATCAGAAGCCCCATTAAAACCATTAAACCTATAAAAATGTTACCTATTTTTCTTTATGTGATCATCGATTGGAGTGTGTAGATTTTGAAAACGATCAGTAGTACAGCGTTTGTCCTTTGTTTACACATACAGTGTCGGACGTCTCTGTAGGTGTTAGGGTCGAATCTATCTTTTTTAGACCCTAATATATACCTTATACCTTATATTTTTTTCAGTATGATTGTCGTGCCGTTCATCCTTTGTCAGCCTCTGTTTAGATTAGAGTGAGATTGTTTGTGAGATTCTGCTTCAACTGCCGATTTATCATTCATTTAATTGATGTTTTGTAACAGCCGTGGTTATTTGGTTTGGCTGAAACTCTACAGAGAGAAAAGTCTTGATGACACCAGTGAATTCAGGCAAAGTGATTTTTAAATCTAACTTCACCGTTAGGAGTCCATGTATGGTGTCATGTCACAGTGTACAGTTAGTTTATGGCCTGACAGTGGATGCACTAATGAGGGAGGGGACCATGTCAGTGATGGTAGAGTTGTACACATTACTCATTCTCTCTCTCTCTCTCTCTCTCTCTCTCTCTCTCTCTCTCCCTCTCTCTCTGATTTGGGGGAAGTGCTTGGTAAACCCCACAAGCTTTAAAAACAACTGTGTGTTTATGTGGGTCACAGGACAGAGCCACAGAGCCGCAGAGGTAAGAGTCTGCTTCTTTACATCTGTATCATTGAGGCCAGTTTTTGCATCAAATTGATAAGCTTTGTTTTACACTAGTCCAAGTTTCAAATTAATTATTAATTGGGACAGGGGGAAAAAAAACTGTGTCATGGTGGCTGTGAGATTGTTTTCTGATGAAGAAATGTTTAATTTAATAACTAAACACCTACCAGAGAAGACACAAACGAGACATGTATAACTGTTATAAACTCTAATTCAGATCATATTTGTAGAGACAGTTCAGTCTGTCCCTGCCTCTGGTCTGTCTGTCTGTTTGCCCGCCAGCCCGTCTGACCAATTGTCCTGACATTCTTCTCTCTGTTGGCATTCACCCCACAGTGAGCTCGTTTTGCTGATTATCTCCGCATGTGATAACAGAGACAAAGAGTGTGCACTTTTTTAATCATTCCGGGATCAGACTCAGTGGCTCATTTGGTCCAGGGAAGAAGAAACCTGCCAAAAACATGCTGCTTTGAGATCAGAGCTGTGCATGCTGCTCTGCACGGAGGCCTGCAGGCGGTTTTTATGACATTTGAATATGTCTGCTAAGATCAGTGGTTGTTTATTTTTTGTTTAAAAAGTTGCATGCTGCATCTATAGTAATTCTTGCCAGAATAACTTGGATAATCACTCATTCCCCCCCCCCCCCCGACACATCTAGGGAGGGACCATGCGTTCGCTCTCTTCGCTGTGGCTGTGCGCGGCCCTGCCGAGTGTCCTGTGGGCCTCGCATGTCACTCTGTTAGTGGAAGGGGACAACGAGGCCTCTCGCATCTGCAAACCTGCCCCCCAATGGGAGATTAATGGACAACGTCCCATGCAGGAGCTGCTGGGAAACGTGGTGGTGGTGGTGCTCCTGAAGGCCAGCTGACACTTCTGTCTCACTCAGGCCCGCAAGTAAGAAAATTGACTGTAACTAGAATTGCACTGATTGGAGTGCATACCCGAGTCCTTCAACAGTCCCCTTACATTTTAATCAAGCTGCCCAAAAGTACACATCCTTGTTGAAGTCAGTCCCCTAAACATGCCTCATTGTTTTTCATCAAGAGTGAAGTGAAAATATCAGAAAACGCAACGTAAAAAAACAAAAAATAATTCCTGGATCTGCCCCCAGTTCCTCTCTGACTCATACCACAGCCCAGTGGTTTTTACACAATCTTGATTAAAATAAACATTCAGGGGTCAAAACAGAAACTCCATGGTGGTGGGTGGTTTAGAAGAGTTTCAGTGTAAACAACAAAAAGGAGAAACTAATGAGTGTATTTCATGCTTAATGTCTGAAAAACTAGCCTTGAGGCACACAAATGATAAATACAGCTCACACAAAGTTTTGTACAGCTCTCCTCGTGACAGTGCAACTTTCCCTGGACGGTCACTTTCTATATTATCTGTATTATTATTATGTTAAAATGAAGAGTTGGGGCCAAGTGGTGGGGCTAAGGGGGGAAGTGGGACAGGGCCAAAGAGTGCTGTTAATTGAACACGCTCATATTTGTGGTGAACAGTGAAGTGAATGGGTCAGTTCTGCTGAACACTCACTCTTGTGTGACTGAATGCTGCTGATGTTTCACGGCACCAAAAAATGAAAAACTTCATTTCCACCTATCAAAACTTTACAGCCTTCGAGTCGATATCCCCTATGACATCATCTCTCCTCTCTCTGCAGAATTGGAGGCCTGCGTGACAAGCTGAACCGCAGCAACCTGACCGAGGTGTCCTACATGATAGTGAACGAGCGAGAGGCTCAATCCAGGGCAATGTACTGGGAACTGAAGAGAAGAGCGCCACCTGGTGTCCCTGTGTACCAGCAGGCGCCCCTTCAGGATGACGTGTGGGAGGCTCTGGATGGGGACAAAGATGACTTCCTGGTCTATGATAGGTGAGGACCAGCCAACTCTTCACAACAACCCCGGCAGTGTTTTAGCTCTTTGATAAGACTAGAGAGCAAACATACAGTGAAATATTAGTTGCACGAGCTGTGCCTTCAGGCTCTCCTGTCATCACTTTTTACTTTGCTCCATGTTAATAGTACATAACAAACAATTCTGGATTATAGTTGGGAAAGATTTTAAAAGCACAAATGCAATTTATCTCCTTATGTGAAACAAGATTGTGCTTCGTAATGGCCAGGTTCTTGTATTTTAACCAACGCCTGCACAGGAAAATGAATTTTAAAACAACTGTTTATGCATCATTTTGTTGATACAAGGAAGGACCCAGTTATATCACAGTCACCCCTCTCAGCATTTTGATTCTCCCTGTCTTTGTCTTTTTGCTCCAGGTGTGGTCTCCTCACCTTCCACATAGTGCTACCGTACAGTTTCCTGCATTACCCCTATGTAGAGGCTGCAGTCAGAGCCACTTATCAGAAAAACATCTGCAACTGCTCTGTGAGTAATCACACAAGGTGCACACACACACACACACACACACAGTATAAAGTTTTAAAGTTTCTAAAGTTTTGATAATACAGTGTCATGTCTGCTGGATTTGTAAATAGGCAACTTTAATAGCAATGTGATAAAATAATATTTCTACATTTTGTTTTTAGCTTGTTGTGCTGCCCCCAAGTGGAGAAATGAATGCATTTACTGCAGCAAAAATATTATATAATATATCAAGTATTTTATCTTTCCCAGGCTAACTCCACTTTACCAAGTGAGAATAGCAGCATGAAGAATGAGACAGAACTGAACAACAACCAAACAGCTACATTACCCCCAGATTCAGAGGGGGACAAACCACCTGTAACACAGCAACACATCCATCATCATCATCACCATCATCATCATCATCACCAACACGACCACCATTACCATCATACAAGTCAGGGGAATCAGTCCCAGCATGAGGATACGAGCCAAAATACAACTCAGAACCTTCATCATCACCACCAACATTAGCAAATTAGAAAGTTTCACTAACTTGTTTCATTTTCTTTATTTTGATGACTTTGTATCTTATTTTCAGTAAGACTCTTTAGAGTCTGCAGGTAGACAGCTGTCCACTGAGTGGGTGAATCTGTTTTGAGCAGTAAACAGACTGTGGTCTCTCCTCCAACACATCCACCCCCGTGCTCCTCTGTGGACAAACCAGGCGGTCCTGCTCCATCTTCTCCACTTTATGAAGTCTGCGGTGGTAAACCTGCCTGCAGGAGGCTGCAGATGGATGTGTGTGGAGAGATGAGGAGGACCAACAGGACATGTCGCTCACACAGAGAAGGAGGACAGTGTGAAGTGCAGCAGAGCAGACCTCAGTCTGGTAACTGTTCAAACTGGATTCACTTCTCCTCCAGGTTCAGCTTGAGCTCCCATGAATCCGTTCTTCCTGCTGGATGATGCCCTGACATCATCTGCTTTGCTGTGTTTGTAACATGACTTAAGTTCCATCTTTTACTAATGATTGTACATATTAATATATAATCATTCAGTAGTATATATATCACACAATGAATGCAGTGCACTCTAACACATTGATGTAGTTTTAACAGTAAATTGTTTGAAATAACTTATTGTTCTGGCATTTTTATAAAGTTTTACTGTATGTCGCAATGCATCATGGGTCCAAAAACATAAACTGTACATAAAGATGGACAACAGAAGAAAGTAAGTGAAGCCAAAGTGTCTCAATCGTCACCTGGTGGCTGACCCTCTGTGTTAGTGGATGGGAGATGCACCAAATTAAAAAGTCAAAATAAATGACCAAAATAATAGACAAAAATGTATTAATAGATTAATTAATTAACGGTCAAAAACAAAATTCTCAAAGATGGTTTCTGTCATTTGGATCATTCTTATCACACTTACATATGTTCAAGTAATTATTTGATGTCATAAAAACAAGGGGAAATGTCATGATTGACAGCTGAGACTGACTTGCAATTGGTCGAGCATGTGTATCATCATCTTCTTGCTCCCTGATCATGACTGTACAGACTCTGGCCCCAAAACAATACAGAAATACCTTTTGACATCAGACTATCAGACTATCAGACATCAGGAATTATTTTATTATATATATATATATAGTAATAATAATGTTACTTATAATATAATACATATTACCGATAAATGACATAATATAGTTAATTAGTTAAATCTGAATTTCACTAGAAACTGTGTTCGATGGGATTTAGCTGGAAAGTATTAAGTTGAGTGAGAGAGAGAGAGAGAGAGAGAGAGAGAGAGAGAGAGAGAGAGAGAGAGAGAGAGAGAGAGAGAGAGAGAGAGAGGGCTGACCAACAGGTGGCTGATCCTCAGTGCTGAGATGCAGCCGCTGTTTGACCGGTGGATAACCTGAGGAGAAAAAACACGTCTGAAACGTCAGAATGAAGGTGAGCTCACTCTCTCGAAGCTGTCCAAAATCTGTCTTTATTGTATCATAGAATGTTTCAATTCAACAAAAAGTATTAAAGTATGCATCTTTTCTATTTCTTTGTACCAAATCTAGATATTACACCAGTTCCTTAGCATTAATACAATATGATGAAAGATAACTGGTAGTCTTCATCTCCATTTGTATGGCTGCCTGCATGTGACTAAATCAGATGAACAGCACAACTGTTAACACTGTATATTATCTTAATGTATAGTAATGTACTGTGGACTGCTCATTGAAACAGTGGTATTTTTCTAACCATAATATTGCCTTGCTGTTGTGATTTTCATTTGTTCATTTGTTGTGATATATTGCCATGTTGCTGTGGTCTTGTTGTTCTCTGACATGCAGCTCAGCAGGTTGTGGCTCTGTGAGGGATTTCCCTCCATAAACCCAGGAGGAGCTAAACTACTTAGCTCCGTGCACACGGCCTCCTCCTTCTGACACTCAGTGTCTGCACTGCAACAACTACTGCAACACACAAAATGTATTTGATTCAGGTGAATCTCAAAAAAATGAGAAGATCATGGAACAGTTCTTACATTTGTGCAAATTAAATCTCAAAAATGGAAATTTTCTAATCTTCTAGATTCATTACACGTAATGTGAAATATTTCAAGCCTTTTTTGTTTAAGATGATTATGGCTTACACCTAATGAACATCAAAAATACAGTGTCTCTAAATATTTTATTATTTTACTGCTCCTATTGTTCTGTTTTTGTGATGCTTCTTTTGAAAGACTGTATACATATGTCATTATACTGTGGATTTAGGGTATATGTCGTAAAGATTTCCACAAAAGAATTTGTGAACTTAAGAGAGTGAGTGGACTTTTAATTGTGCTATTTTGTGAAATAATTAAAATAACACATGTAAATTATATGGCAGCATATGATGGTATTTCTTGGATGTAGTACTATGGTTACTTTATTGTTAGTGAGAAAAGAAGAAAAGAAGATGGTGTTATTTTACGTATTCCTACCCTTTAAAAACTCTGTTTGTATTTTGAGATTGTGACACTATCTGCTTTGAAGCAGTCAAATGAAATATGCCAGCATTTATGCATTATGAGGTGTTTAGTATCTGCATCCCCGCACTTTTTTAAAAAGCATTTTAAATGTTCAATTGCTATATATTGATATATTTCTTGCAAATGCTGTATTTAATTTTAGTGGAGAAATACTAATATATCGTTGTAATATTGTATTTAGTTTAGTTTTATTTTGTTCCCCCCAAATGTTCAAATTTAAACGTATTTAGTGGACGTTTGCAGAGCAATACCAAAGACCACAACTCAGCCACCACTCACCACAAGGTGGCGCAAAAGTCTCAACAAAAAGCGCAAACAGCATACATAGGCAAACTCAGGTCTGTGTGAAATATGAAGGAAGACGAGGAAGAGCCGAAGTGACCTGTTGTGTGCAGATCTTTCACCTGCAAACGCTAGGTGGCAGCACTGTCCCACGTTAATCACCCTGTTGTCCACATTAGGCAGCCGCTCATCAACAGGATTATGAGTTATTATCCATTATCAAGAGACACGTTTGGATTAGTGAACATAATCCTTGAATTATAATCCAGATCATCTCTGGGCGGTTTAATACAATTTTGTACCAGTGTTCTTTAAGACCTTTCAAAGGAAGTTACAGTTTATGAATATATGGATTATACATTTTCCTGCTGATGTTTCTTGTATATATTACTTACTAATTTTTAATCTTTAATTTTTTGTCTTTGATTAAGATTTAAAAAAAATTATAATCAAAGCCTTTATTTAATGAGACACAATGACAAACTTGTATAGGAACAATTCAAATAACAACATGTAAATAAAGTAAATAGAAGTGAAAGAAAAATGAAGTAAAAACTTGAAATTCCCATTATATTAGTTGTGAAGACTTTTGGCTTATCAGTATCTGTGAATACATCTTTGAGGGCCAATGCTTCCTTTACTGTATCAGCCATTGTTTCAGGTGGTATCTCTCCCAAATGTTGTTTTTAAACATAATATGCATTTTCTGTGTAGAAATATATTAATGAAAAATGATTTACCCTGCTGTTGTGTTTCTGTGTCTCAGGGTGTCCAGTCTCTCGCCCTGTGGCAGAAAATCCAACTACTCTACCAAAGGATTCTGGACAATGGAGGCAAGTCTTTGCCTCTATCTCATCAGTGTAGCTGCTCATTTATTCCGGTGATGTATTGTTAGGTTGTGACGTGGAGACATCAGCACAATGTTTGCCTTGACCTCTGCTTGTCTCACTCTCTCTCTCACTCACCCAGACAAGAGGACAGACAGCTGGCTGCTGGTCTATTCTCCTGTTCCAATCGGCTGCATCTTCCTGTGTTACCTGGTCATCATATGGGCAGGGCCGAAGCTGATGGCCAAGAGGCAGCCAGTAAACCTCAAAGCTGTCCTGATCGTGTACAACTTTGCCATGGTCTGCCTGTCTGCCTACATGTTCTATGAGGTACTGCTGTACTGTGCGTGGGGACATTTGTACAAGAGGTAGACACATAATCTGGAGTATGTCAACTACATTTGAGCCTTCAGAATGATCAGAACAACTCGATTGGGCAAACCTAACCCATCTTACCTGGTCTTAAGGTTTTAGAGGCTATGATTTATGGAACAACAACAGATATATGTAGAGTAATTTAGTCTTCAAAGCTGTATGATTCAATATTTTCATATGAAGAATGGGTCACATAAAACTGGTGGAAATGTAAGCTGGATAGAACCAAGTTTCTAAGAGCCCTGAAGGGATTTCAGTTCAAGAGCCAGAAATAATTTGGTGGAAAATCCGTCTGAGTGTCATAGGACTTCAAGGGAATGTGAACGTCGGTTGTGTAAACAGGAAGCTGTTACCTAATAAATTTGTCAGTTTTGTGCTTACAGCATATTCCTGCTGCCCCCAGTGGCAAAACAAGCGTAGCTCCTCCACAGCCATGAGGTCAGACAGACAAATCTCAGGGCATCTCTCACGTTTTTGTTATGTTCCCTGATCATGTTGACGATTGTCAGTCCAACAGGAAGTGATTTCACTCATTCACAGTCAAATGTTGTGTGACAAACCGGGATCAAAGCTCCCTGTGCTGATCGAGAGAAACCAAAGCAGAGATGAAAGCTGCCTTTGTCTTTCCAGTTCACAGCCTCTTCCTGGTTGGCCAGATACAGTCTGCTGTGCCAGCCAGTCGACTACAGTGACAGCCCGCCGGCCATGAGGGTAAATCTGTTTAACACACCTTACTTTATGGGACAATTGTCACATAATGCCCCTCATGATCTGCTACAGCCTTTAAATTACCCCTCCACATGTCCATACGTTAAATTTACAGCTCAAACACATTCTCATGAATTCATCTATATGCAAGCTTTCACAAAGTCCACATGATAGAATGTTAATGAAATTTAAACAGCGAATTATGATGAGACAACATAATTCTCTTCCTCCTGTTGTGCAGATGGCAAGAGTATGCTGGTGGTTCTACTTCTCCAAAGTGATCGAGCTCAGTGACACTGTGAGTACAAACGGGCTGAAAAGAATTTCAAAAGATTTATATTTTTAATTTTTAATTGTTTCTTTTGTTGTTTAAACAAAATCACAAATGATGAGACTCAGAAATCAAAGTTACACATCCATGCTTACATGTATGCATGTATTCCTGTACCTGCAGCGTAAACACACAGCTGCATTCTCTTACTGTATGCCTGTGTTTGTTTTGTGTGGCTCAGATATTTTTCATCCTAAGGAAGAAGAACAGTCAGCTGACCTTCCTCCACATCTACCATCACGCCACCATGATCTTCAACTGGTGGGCCGGGGTTAAATATGTGGCTGGGGGCCAGTGTGAGTACGATCCACCAGCCCAGTCTAATGTTAGAAAAGTACAGCAACTTGTACAAATTATATCTATTTATTAACAACAGAAGACAAATGTCCTCCTGCGTTTCTGTCCACAGCCTTTCTGATTGGTCTGATCAACTCCCTGGTCCACGTATTGATGTATTTGTACTATGGCCTGGCAGCGCTGGGGCCGAGCATGACCAAATACCTGTGGTGGAAACGCTACCTCACCTCCCTGCAGCTGGTCAGTATCTGCCTCTGTGTGTGTGTTTGAGTTTGTGAACCTCAGTGACATTAACGTCTACGTCCACTTTGCCTTTACATCATGTTTTTACCTTTCTATTTTAATCTCAAGATATTACTCGGTACTTCTCTTATTTTACTTACTTACTGTATTTTGCTACTTATTTTATTTGACAACTTATTTTATTTGACCTACTTACTTTATTTATCTACATATCATATTTTACTTTCTTATTGTATTTTACTTGTTTTATTTTAATTTAATTTTTTTTATTATTTTCTATTTTTACCTCTATTAGGCACTTACTCTGTATTATAATACAGTTATTACCTTTATTTTTATTTTGAACTTTATCTTTAAGACTTACTAATTGTTGTCGCTGTATTGTATTATATATTGTGTTACTGTAATCTGGTGCAAGCTGGCACAATCTTATTTTATCTTATCTTATGACGAGTCAGACTAAGTAAATGCTGCACTTTACCTCACTTTACCTCTTGGGGTCATTTTGAACAGTCTGATTAATTTCAATGGTCATGAAGTGAATACACTCTGTAGTTCCACATGTAACATAAACGTTCCTGGTCAAGCATGTTTGTTTAAAGTCTGTTGCTGTGAAACGATAGCTTCTGGAAACTGTTGAAGAAACCTCCTCTCAGGATGTGCTGGAAGCTTTGGGGGGGTGACGTGGAGACCTCCTGCTTGGCTTGTCATTGTTTTGGCTGGGTTGGCATAGCTAGACAGATTAGCGGCACTGATGCGCCTCAGATACAGCAACTACTGGACCATCTGTTTTCTTTTTATTGACTTGATGAAGCAACAATGCAGCCTCCAGTGTTTGTCCTTCTACATGGCCACCGCATATATGGGTCAGTACGGTGGCTGACTGCCATTATGTAACAATAATAGTACTGACCTTAGACATGACCCCCCCCAAGCCTTCATTACAGTTGGCTTCATAATTCAGTGAACTGAAGCCGAGATAGTTGAGTTGATTGGGGAGATTAGAGATGGTATTTCTCTGTGTATGTGTGTGTATGGGGGGGGTCCTTCTGTGTTTTTAGAGGTAATTATTATATACATTTAAAGGGGGGGGGGGGGGGGGGGGGTATGTGGTGCAGAGTGGGACGCATTGTAAGATGCACAGCTTTAATTATGTTCGTTCAAACACACAATTCCTGGCAGGGGAAGCCGGTAGAAACTCTGTGAAGCACATGGTCACAGATGAGTGTATACAGAAGGGTCATCCGGCATTTTTCAGCTAAATTCGACTGATCATCATGGTTCTCAGCACTCAAGCGAACTACGGCTCTTTCTTGATGAGGAGATAAACACAGTTCTTTTACTATAAAGCTAGAATCAAGTCTTTCATATTGACTATTTGCTCTTTCACCAGCTGCTGATACACAGTATAAACAGGATTCCGTGTTTGTTTCTATCAAAATTGTTTATTTATATCATCTATTGTTTTATTCTTTACGTTAACACAACAGTCAGCCCTTTTGGTAATTCACAAAGGAATAATACAACCTGCAAGATTAGAGCCAAGCAGGACAGCTAATCAAAGGCGCTTTATTAATAAATAAATAATAGTGTTATCAGTCAAATTCATCCTTTAATCAACGTTTTTGGAAAATTATTGAATTACACTAGGAATACTACATAATATTAATGTGGACCAGATAGTAATGGAATCATGGCAGAAATAGAATATTATTATGTGTATTAATAACATGATATAATTTTGTATTAGTCAAATTCTTAGTGTTTTAATTTTATTTTGGGAAAGGCCGGGCAATAAAACAATATCAGTAATCAGCACCATGTAATTTGAATCAATAGGAAAACAAAAAAAAGTCCAGTAGATTTCCATATAATGCTTATGCCTTGTGCAAGCACAGTAAGGAGGCGTAACATATAATTGATCTACATTGGAAATGTCTATCAAGTGTTTGTCTCTTTCTATTATTTCTCATGTGTGTCTCTCCGTCTCTCGCCCTCCCAGCTCCAGTTCTTCATCGTCACCATCCACACCACCTACAACCTGTTCGCTGACTGCGACTTCCCCGACTCCATGAACGTGGTGGTGTTCGCCTACTCACTCAGCCTCATCGCTCTTTTCAGTAACTTCTATTACCGCAGCTACCTGGACAAGAAGAAGACGACGTAGACCTGAGGAGATGAAGAAGGAAACGATCTGTTTCCATCAAATACTGAACGTGGAGGCAGAGAAACAGCTGAGATGAAAGAGTTTGGGAACAGGGAGGTTATCCAGAGGCGGGTGAAGGAGAGGCCACATCTCTACTTCTCTGTTATGTTAATTACTTCATGTTCATTATGTTATGTTAATGGCTGTATTGCTCATGTGTATAAATATGTTATGTATGTAAAAATACAATATTTATGATGTTTTTAAATAAAACCAAACACTTTTTTTGATGAAATATGTTTTGCCTTTCACACACTGAGGAGATGTTTACTAGACTTAAGAGTCTCTTTATACATTCATTCACTCTTTTTACCCACAAACACAGTCAGCATACATTAAGCCGTGATTCATGTCTCCCCTCCCCCAGCACTTAATAGATGAGACCTTCTAATCACTATTGGAGTCGCTTGATTCTTCTCTTTCACCCATTGGCTGGGAGTCACAGCCAATCAGCTGATAGCTGCTATTAGGTCTGTATCCTGCTCTCCATCTTCTTCTTCTTTTTCTTCCTTGTATGGTTTATTTGCGGGTGGCAACCAACGTCAAGGTGCATTACTCCCATGTACTGTGTTCTTCTTCTCTGCTCGGCCCATGTCGCCTGCTCTCCATGTATTCCTCCCCTCTTTTTTATACACCAGGGTCTCCCTACCCAGTTTAATTCCTCTTACCAATGGGGAGACCCCAGCCCATAACCCCCGCTGCTCCATCTGTCATGGTGTAGAGATATAGTCGCCTGTGTCCCCTTCCGCTCCCCCTTGTGGACAGAAATGAAAGCACCATTAGAGGAGTGACTGAATTATCCATATCTCTTAGCCCGTGCATGATATTCCCTCTGCCACCATCACATATTCCCATTCTGTTCACTATCTATTCCTCTTCTTTTATCTCCGGCAGCATATTGGTTTTGAATATCCTCTGTTCCAAACTCAACAGGGGGGGGGGGGCAGACAAAATAACAGAACAGCACATGAAAAGGCACTTTGAAGTAAGTTCCAAAGGCAGCTACTCAGGCGAGTCATTTTAATACCAATCAGCACAAAGTGGCAACTTGATGAATTTCACACAATCGCCCCTTAAACATCCGAGGATTTAAAGCAGAAGTGGCTCAGTCTGAGTGGCTTAGAGGACTTGTAAACCAATGGTAATATTTAGCAGTTTGACTAATATTCTTATATATTATACTTATAAAATGATTATGCTGGCATTCAATGTATTCTATGTGCATTGCTATGGTCAATCTGGACATGGCCTATTCTCAAGGGTGGGAATGTAGAGTGTAGAGCAGAAATCCACTGAACTCTGCACAACAGTTAGGGAGGAAAAGAATATGGAGGAAAAGAATGTGACATTTTTTTTTATTGACTTTGCTAATAGTGAGTAAGGAAGGTGGATCAACACACTTTTTGGCCACAAGGATTTAAGCAGCGGACTTTGGTTAAAGGTAAAAACCTCTACAGGGCAACTTTCTATAAAATGTTTGATTTAAGTATCGCTACAAATCTTTTTCACTGTCTTTATTAGTGAAAGAAAAACTCTTCTGAAGCCTGTGTAATGTCTTTGTGTGTGTGTGTGTTGGTTTAGACCATTTTGGTAAAGTGAGGACATTTTGACCGATCCTCACTTTTTCAAAGACATTTAGTTGAAATGGTTTAAGGGGAGAGTAAGGAGCTATAGGGCAGAGTGGCGTTGAGTGTCCTCACAAAGCTAGAAGTACAAGAGAGTGATTTTGTGTGTGTGCATGTGTGTGTGTGTGTGTGTGTGTGTGTGTGTGTGTGTGTATCTCATAATGCCATACGAACAGCACTAAAATAACACAGGACACACTTGTTGAGCATTATGAGCCATATTTTGTGGCTGGCAAGTACTTCTGCTCTGCATCTCATATCACAAGTGGGTTACAAGCACACACACACACACACACACACACACACACACACACAGCTTGATTGCCAGAAGCCCATTTAAAGACTGCTGTCCCTCAGCCTCGCCGCAGGCACAGCTCCAGGTTGATTACCGCTGAGTGCCGTGCAGCTCAGGCATGACTGACTTCCTGGCACGCCGTCACCTTGATCAGCTTACAGTTTAGCAACCAGGCGATTGGTTTCATCTGAGTGTTTAGCGAGTTTCAGCGCTTTGAGACGATGCCAAGTCAGTTACAGGTGTCGCTTAACCCCTTAATACTTTTCACACACGTGCGACTTGACTGAATAACTTTTGATCGGTGCACGGGCAAATTCAAACATCGCAGTTGACACAAACACGGACTGAAAAACCGAGCAACCACTGTGCCGAGAGCGTGCCCAAATCCAGAATCAGGTTTGTGAATGACTTTGTGTCGGTCTCCTTGGTAACGGTGTTGTACAATGTTTGGGCTGCGGACAGCTAGAGGCAGACTGTAATTAATAATCAGGTTAGAGGGAGAGGAAATTGAAGCCCTCTCGAAGCTGCTGCCGCTAACTTCCTATCTAGTGAGAGGGAAGGGACCGGCATACACACTCACACACACATCTGCACACACACCAATATAACTGTTGACAGTGAGAGAGGTTTGGGAATAAGAGGCTGGTAAGTGTGCTTGAAGGTGAGCCACTGGGTTGTTTCATACAATGAGGGTTAACAAGAGGCTGCGGCAATCTCAGCATGATGGGAGCACACTCACCCGCAGACAGGCTCGTGTTAATCAGCCAACCAACCGGCTCGTAGCTTCCTGTCAAGTGTGTGTGTGTGTGTAATTAACAGGCATGAATCTCCAATGCAGACAAGAGAAAAACAGAGGGTCCCCCCCCCTCTCTACATTTACGTCTGTTAAAAAGCATCTATCGTCTGTTAAAAAGCATCTACCTCTCACTTTGTCATCACTTGACGTGGCGTGGTTGTGCGTGTCTCTCTGTGTCTTTGTTGTCAACAAGAAAAACCCCATCTGTCGGTGAGGCCGTCTCTATTAATGGACAATGGGATGAGCCCAGCGCCACCTGTATCTGTGTTATCAAAGTAATATGGGGGATGTGCCATTTATCTTGACAGGCAGATAGCTTGATTTATGGCTTTTATTGTTCACCGTGGGTCTTGGATATTTATTTCACAGGAGCTCGGGCCCGCGGGGTATTGCTTGATTTAATTCAGATTTAACATGAACCTGATTCTGTAAATCTGTTGGCCCAAAGTGATCCCTGCTGTCGTTTCTTATTCAAAATTCAAAATGCTTTGTTCATTCTATGAGGGAAAATATGACTTTTGTCACGATCTCTAAGGCCAGAGGGCAACAGGCTGTGGCTGTGTCAGATGTAGGGACTTGTATGTGGTGGACTTTATAGTGAGATCATCTCCGAGCCAGTAAAACCTAATTGTCGCAGGATTGGAACTAAAATTGCATAATACATTGTAAATGTTTATTTTACACTTAGTATTATTACTTTCAGGTAAAAAGCACATTAAATTACCAAATATATTTAAATGTTTGAATGCTCTTCTTACATATTTTGCTGCCATATCTCACAGATTTAGTGTGTTTGAAAAAACAAACTACGCCATCGGAAATATTGGGGGCCTACGCTAAAACAGACAAATATAAACCTGTCCGTCTTTATCCTCACAATAATTCATAGTCATGAAGTGAACATTGGGGCGGGGGGGCAAAATATCACAACTAATTAACACACAAGATGAATTTTTATTATTATTTATTATTATTATGTTATTTAAAACAATATTTAATACTGTATTGTAAATCTAATGTGTGGTTGGTAATATAAACATGTTTATGTGTATTTTATATAATATTATGCACACCATCCTCAAACCGGAAGTATTAGAATGGCGTCTTATGACACTAGCGATTAGCATTCATGGAAACAAATAGCGCCAACATTTCTGATTGCCGTCCGTAGCGATCGCAACGAGCAGCAAAAATATGCTGGGCCAGTTGTGTTTGGATGTGTGTGTATGCTCGAAAACAGAAAAGCAAAGTCACAAGCAAAACTCATTAAAATACGATGTATCCGCCGCTGTTTTTGTTGTTGTGCTTAAAGTTAGCGCTAGCATTAGCTGGGAGAGCATAACTGTATACAGACGTATACAGTGACATCATGACGTGGCTCTTTGAACGGCACTGGCCTGTGGAAAAGCAACTACGAACCAGCACTAGCACCAGCCCGGAACTGGAACCTGGTTCGTGTTGTTGGAAAAGTGATGCCAGAGACAGTATATGAGCTGCACTACAGCGTAATTCCTTAATCGTTCAAAGTTTCATGACTATTTCGTACAGCTGTGCTTTTTTGCTTGTCGTCAATGCATAACAGTTTTATTATTATTATTCATCAGCCAGTTTACAATTCAGTTTATTGGGGGGGACAATTTTGACTATATATAAATATATATATATATATATATTTTGACTATATTTAAACATGTCCCCCCCAATGTTCTTATGACTACTGCCCTGTTATGGCATAACTAAGAGGTTATAGACAGTTTATAGACTTTTTGCTGACTCTAATTTTTAACTTCGTCCAACTGTAATGTTTGCTTGTCACTCAGGTGAGGCATATAGAGGCCCAGTGAATGAAGAGAATTGTAATTTGTACTATAACTATGACTTAGCTATGGGGGCGCTGGAGCAAATCCCAGCTGACACTGGGCGAGAGGAGGGGTACATCCTGGACAGGTGGCCAGTCCATCACAGGGCCGACATAGAGACCATTCACACTCACATTCACACCTACAGCCATTTTTGTTGCTACAGCCTTTTGTTTTATCACCAAAAGCTCTTGAATCTCGTCATCTTTCCAAGTCGACGTCTTCTTCGGCATCTTACGTGTGTAGCTACTCTTGTTCATCCTGAGATATTTGTATTCTTTCTGATTTTTTCAGTTTTGCATCCGTCACATGGTAGAAACGTCCAAAACACCCACTCACTCACTGCGAATCGACAATTTCCTGCTGTATTCTCGCATGGTCTCACTCGGACATTTTACCAGGAAGCTGGCAAGAAAAGTTCCAGAAAATGTCCAGAGTAACTGACTCGGACAGTTTCCTATTTACATACAGCCCCTCTGGATAATTTCAGGAGATTATCCGGAGTTCAGTGCATGTCTGAAATCAACTTCCTTTCCCTGGTTTTCTCTGCCTTCAAACAAAGCTCTCTGTCCTTTGCTCAGCCCAGCTCACACCTTCACCTTCATTATTTAAAGAACAGAGGTATTTCTCTCCCTTCTTGTCTTTTCCTTTACTTTGTTCTTTGCTCACCTTGCCTTTCATCGATTCCGACGATCTTTTATCTCTCTACTACACTCAGCTTTCATATCTCCATGCTCCTCTCCTCTTCTTGCCTCATCTCCCCTCTCACCCATACATTACACTCTCTCCTCCGAGTCCCTGTATTTGTCCCACCCGCTCGTTCCTTTCTTTACCCTCAACTCCCTGCACTTCTCGTCCTCCCTTGTCTCCCTCCCGCCATCCCTTCCTCACATCTCCTCCACACCCCTTCCTCTCTACCCCTCCCCTCCGGCAGTCGCCCCTCCTCGCACCACCTCGGCTCGCCCTCTGATGATTGCCGAGCACATTTCATTTGACACAAAGACAAAGGGCTGAGTACACATGTGGTTTCTCTGCAAGTCCCGTGTAATATGAAATATTAATGCGGGCATAATTTGGCTCCCTGGATGAGGGGCGGTGGTGGGGGCGGCGGGGGCTCTATAATCAGCAGTGACTGCCGTTTCCTTCCCCAAAGGATGGCGAGGCTGTCAGGATGGATTGAGAAACAGTAAAGATAACAACAGCAGAATGTTTACTGTTGGCGGCTACCGTGGCCTATTTCTGTCTCTCTGTTTAATGGTTAGATTGGCTCGTTGCCCGAGTCCCTGACAGGCTTTGCAGAATGAAAGGTGCTAGGTGCAGCATTTCCAACCATGAACAGTCATGGTCAAATTGGATGTAATAGACTGGTATAATTACCATGAACAATTCGTGGCCTCACGGCGGCACTATTAGCAGTTAAATATCTAATATTTTGCCATCAACCATTTTGCTTGTTCTTCCTTTCACGCCACCGAAACTCTGAAATCTTAAGCACTCTATGTCAAAGATGACGTGATATTCCGCTTTCTTACAGGCTCCATCTGTGCTGTTTGAATTTAAAGTGTTCAAATGGAACCTGCTGGCGGTGAATGATGCAGCTAACCATCTCTTTTCATTAGTCTGAAAAGTCCTATCAAAACAGCTTTGTAAGGCGGCAGCACCGATCCAAAGCTGCTATTCAAAACTCAAATTAAGTGTACTACACCACTACGTTTCAGAAGGAAATATTATATTTGATAGATCTATTACAAGTAAATGCCAGTTTGCCCATTCTCCCTCAATGACACAATATGCTCCATTATAATGTAATAAAACAGTGTTAATATTTGTCCAAATAACTCTCACGTAACTAATTCACTAGTAGTTTAACACTAAGAAATATTCTTCTTAGTGTTATTGAGGGAGAGTGACCAATCTTATGGTAATACACTAATACCTTATATAGGAACACACTTTAATATTCATAAAATGCATGGTAATAAAAGACTAGTTGATGGAGAATAAGAGCATCTTATTTTAAAGTGTTACCGTAGTGTTACCGTAAATTTCTGCAGTACAAAAAAGGGAGACGATGTTAGAAGAGCTGGTTTCTATTACCATTGAGTCGTGTTAGCACTTGGGTGATAATGTGCTGTAAATACTTTACGTCCTGCTGCTGCTCCAGCCCTCACCTGAACACTGCAGATTTCTGTGTTGTTGTGAACAGAATCTCCTGCTGTGCTGTGCATGTGTGAAAGGCAAACTCCGGAGAAAGTCTGGACCCGGAGTACATGTCTGAAAAGCTTAAAAAAAAAATATTTACACATACTTTTTAGGGAGGTGTACACCAGTCTGTGCATTTTACTACTGCTATTGCTGTATTCTATCTACTTTATCTAAGACAAAGTTAAAAATGAGCTTGAAGAAAGCACGTTAGTTAGTTTAGTTGATCTTGGTGACCTCATTTTCAGAAACTGAAAATATCTGCAGAGTTACAGAGTATGATTAAATTACAAATCTGCCTTTAAGGTCTATCTTGCAAAGAAGATTTTACAGAGGCAGCAGAAAGAGCTGGTGGGATTGGTACAGAGTCACGTGTGTGTCCTTGTTAAAGCTCACATGTATGTTGCAGTCCCCTCGGTGTCACCCTCGGTTGAGTCACTTACACCTGTCCACATCTATTTCAATCTGACATAACCAACCACGATGCTTCTAATCAAACCAGGTGAGGCAGTAATGTCTGAGAATGTGAGAGGATACACTAGTGTTTGTCTAACGCTGTGTTTGCCAAACACACAGCACAAAACTTTTGAATCAAAGCAAACACACACACACACCCGTGCATGCCCGCTTTTCTCATGGGAGCCAGCTTTTTGCGCCCTGTCTTTCTCCCTCTCTCCTTTGCACACACACACTCACTCATGCTGGGTGACCCCCGTGCACACACACAAACACACACACAAGGTCAAAATTTGTCTTTCGCAATTAAATTCCCTCTGTATATACTATCTTTCACTCTCTCTCGTTCACACACAAAAAAGGCAGACACACACTTTTCTCGTGCACATAAACACACACACACACACACCCACATAAGCTACAGTTGCATCACTAGTGAATTACGATGCCGTTCCGCGTTATTAAACATGACACTCGGCCCAGATAATGGAGCCTTTCTTCATCTCAATTTGGAAGGCTAATCTTATTGCTTTGATTAGCAGCAGCTTCATTTGCATATCAAGGCCTCCCCTCCTTTAATTCCTCCATCACAAATCCCCCCTTTATAGCTGCAGATAAAAGGAATCTATCTATATGTATCTTTCTTTAGAATCTTCTCTCCCTCCCCCTCTTCCACTCGTTCGTCTTCTCCTTCTTGTTCATCTGTTCACATGCTTGTTTTCTCTCGTATTCATCATCGGTTCTGCTGAGTTGTCTTCGCTTCGCTCTCCAAAAGTCTGAGACCACAGTGGCGTACATCTGAGGATCATAAAACAAGAGCAGAGGCAAAAGTGTTCATTGACATGAGGTCATTGTCAATAAAGTTAGTTACTTATTATCGACGCTGATTCACACTTTAAGCGATCAGAGAAAAAAGGAAATGTTTCACCAAATGATGAAAGTGCAGTTAACTATTAAGGTGTAACCACAAGGTAACAACTCAACAAGAAACTGTAAAAATTGTACTTTGCTCACGTTTAACTGCCGAGAGGGTTTCAGTTTGGAAGGACTTTGAGATGAGCAGATACAAATGAATTTAGATGAAATTGTAATTCACATTCAGTACATTACGCAAAACACTTTGTTAATGGCAGTAGATATACTCTAAGTCCCTGACATGAGTTAATCATTGCTGGTTTTTTTACGCTATGGAGCATGCTAAAATGTAAATGAAGAAACAAATGCAGCAATATCAGTCTCTCGCTGGATGTAATTATGATAAACTTTCTGCTTAGTTGCCTCATTATTTTTCCGCCAGGACCAAAATGCTACACCACTCCATGAACACTGGCACGACTGTCAACACACCACTGAGGTTTATATCTATACATGTGGAATCCATGTTTATACATAAATTCACATCATATCATACATCACATACAGGAAATAAGCTGCATGCAGAAAATAAAAATGCATTGTCCTCCAGGTGGTGATCACTATATAAAGAAAGTACCGCCTTCCATGTACAGTCTATAACAGATATCATTTATTACTCATTTATTACACGTTGTATAAACAGATCTTAGGAGGATCAATATACAAACACTTACTACAGTTTAAGGTAAACTCGCCCCTCTCAGGAAGTTTCCCTAACTCTGTGAGAAACACGTTGGATTTCCTGAAACCTTTATAATGGAAGCTTCACCCGTGAGGCCCATGGATGGCTGTGAATGTGAAGCAGCCATTGCAGGAGATGTTTGGAGACACAAACAGGAGATTAAATTAGATCTGAAACCACACAGAAGCAAGTTGCACAAAGCTGAGCGCTGAACCAAGAGAGGTTTTATTACCAGGGAAGTGTGTGTAGTATCCAACACAGTTTACAGGTCAGTGTTGTAGGACTGGATTGGATAAAGTGTATCAGCTTGTGTTAATGGATAATCCTGTGTCGTTAAACACTGCCCAATACAATGTGAACTAATATAATTTCGATTACTGATAATGTGTATTAAAAAGAAACCGAACAATGTGTTTTTGTTACCTGTGTGTTATCTTCACACCTGTTATATGATAGGAGTGGATGATACCATACCAAGATGTCCTCACACTGTCAGTCAGTACACTATTGCAGATACTGATGCTAATGCAGGGAAGAGTCATACATTGCAAAAATTGAAGCATTCCTTTTTATTATGATCTGGTTGAAATACAATGAATGAATGAATGCTGTGTTAGCATCAAAATACACACTTGAAGCACCAATAGGGAGATTATGCACAATGACCCAATTCAGAATTACGTTTATAATATTATTGATACATTCATGTAGGTCAGATCACGTAGATCTACTCTACCTACGTTATACACTACTACCACTACTACTACACTGCTGCTATTCATTAGTTGATTGTATTATGCAGTTATAATAATATATATGTTGTTGAGTGAAAGTAGAATATTTGTCTCTAGAAGATGTAGAAAGCAGAAGAAAATGGACATCATTCTGTACCTCCAAAGTACCTCAACATTGTACTTAAGTACATTACTTGAATACATTTATCCTTTACTTTCCACTTCCTACTTCACACATGTCTATCAAGACTCCACACACATTGAGGCAGGGCTTCAAATGGAGGGAAAAGGGAATTGAAGCCGTTTCCTCTTCTTTGAGCACATTGATGCATTTGAAACACAATGCAGTATTGACAGAGATAGTGAAACAGTAGACAAAGTGCAGCACCTTAAAATAAGACAGATCCCTGATGATACCACATAAAGAAAGATGCATTAAGAGTCACACAGTCATTTTAACATTGTATAGAAGAAAACGCTGCATCGTTAAGTCTATTCTCCGGCAGGAGTGAGCAACCTTTCTCATTTTTAGGGCCATTTAACTTTTTATAACATTCTTTACAGGCCAGACTAAACTATTGCTCGTATATATTACATTTGGTAGAGTATATTGTGGCATTTACTATAATAATTGAACCTTCTTATATTTAATATATTTTACATTTAAAGTGTATTTTGTACTGATGTAAAGCAGTTTGTGGTTTTGTGTCTGTGAAAGTAGCTGTACAAGTAAAGTTAATTTACGGAACTCGCTAATGCAGCGGCCACAACTGCTTCTCTTTAGCAAGGCTATGTCAGGTGGTAGAGATGATGAGGATGATGATGATGATGATGGTTTTACCTGAAGCAATTTCCTCTGACAAATCGTAACCTTACAAACAGAGTATTGGCTTTCTCATATCAAACCAACAAACAGTTGACAGTTGTCTGTTGTTCCATTTTTTAAAATTCCGTTCAGTGTCCGTCAGTGTTCTTTCAACATCTTTTGTTATATCATCAACCTGCTCTGAGATGCTTCTTTAAGACAAACTGACCCTGTGGAACATTTTTTAAATTTTTGGTTCACAGCTCCACAGCGGCAAAAATGGATCCTTCATAAAATTGTTCATCTTCTTAGATTAGACAGCTGCAACTAACTTATCCAGGTTAGTTGCAGCTGTAAGGACGACCCTGAAGGACTTGCCAGTGTAGTATTTTATGTTATTGTCTTCTATTGTGGTAAAAATTGGTACAAAATAAAATGAATTAAATATGTCTTCATTGCTTATATGAGTTGTCTCATGGGTCAAATGAAATATCTCTATAAAGGTCCAGAGGCTGAAAGTTCCCTGCCCCTTTTCTAGAAGGTCAAAGTGAGGCAGTCAAAGCACTGACTGAACCCGGTGACATATCATGTTGTGCAGCACAACACACACACACACAGCTTGTGCACAAAAAAATCTAAAGGTACCGAGCATGTAAAATCTGATGAAACAGTTTTTTTTTTTAACTGCATTTCATCACTTCAGCACACTGACCCCATGTGCGAGTGTGTGAGAGAGAGTGAGCACAGACAGTAAAGAGCGAGAGATAATGGTGTCTTTTATAGGATGTTGGCCAATACAATGTTTTATGTATCTATAAAGACCTTCAAGGCCATGGTGACTTTTCACAGGGTAGAAACACTATCAGTGGTCTGTGAAAATGGCTGCATTGTGCCAGATCGAAGTTAAGTGCAGCATCAAAAGCTTTCACCTATTCACAGTTTGGCAGAATTGAAAGCCTGAGGTGCTTCAGTCGGGTAGTCACCTTAATGGACAATTTTCAGCATTACACTGAAATTCTGTTAACTGTGTGGCAGTTGAATGTGTTTGTCATAAAGGAAGACTTGAAAAGTGCTTTTTTTTTTTTTGTTGGCTGATCTTATTCAATTTGCTGCCACACGTCTACAGTCAAAATCATTTTTGTTATCTGAAGGCTTATGTATTACTCCTTATTGGGTGTTTTGTTGTATAGATTTAAGTTTACTATGTCAAATTTACTTGAGCTTCACTTACATACTATTTTAACACTGGTAAGGAAACCATGACATTTCATTTTATTATTTGTTTCCAGAGAATGACACCAATGTATATTTATACCACTGAATTACATATGAGGTAAAATGAACATATAAAATAATAGATAAAAAACATTATCCCCCATTATCCACTTCAATCCCGATGCTTTGTTAAATATAAAATAATATATCACATTCTAATAGCATATATGTAATGCAGTCGTAGTGCATGTACATTGACCCAATCACAAGTTGTGGCCTGAATAACAGATTTGAGAGCCCATCCACTCGTATTAGTTGACTGGCAGCTGTTTTCATTCATGCTGCTTAGCTACCAGCTGACAAGTGGAGTTCAGTCGTGTTCATGTAAATGAGCTGGATGCACAATTATTACAATGTAACACTAATATTATGCTGATACCTTCAGGCCCGTGTCATTTGCCATTAGCGCCTTGTAAAAGCCAAATGTCCAAATTATGTGACCTAATTAGGACTTTGCATTGACTTCCATTTAATGTGGAAAGCCTAACCAAAATCCTATTACTAACCATAACCAGGACTGGTTCATGCCTAACCTGAACCTAACCACAATTCACCCCCAGGACCCCAGAAATAAAGTTTTATCACGTTAGGACTGGAACACACACCCACACACACACACAGACAGACACACACACCCCTCTTGTATACTGTGCATTGTGTATGTACCTCAATGTCTCCATGTTGCCTTCAGGTACAGTACGCACAGCTCCCTATAGATAGCAACTTCATTACATTTTGCCTGGAGACTCAGAAACCAATCATTACACCTACAGGATGGTGCAGATGCAAAGATACCACCTGGCCACAGGTTTTCTGTGTGTCGGTTGCATCAGGCTGTGGTCAGCGAAAGGAAAACACCAAAAACAGCAAATGGTCATTAACATGTATCATCTGTGTAAATAAAGTGAGATCAATTTTGTTTCTCTGAGCTACAGGGCTTGTGCCATAGATTTGTCCAAAAACTATTAAAACACATAGTAGCAGTTATAAAAGCTGTTGCAGCTAAATAAGTCAAATTTATGTTGGTATGTTCGTTGGTTTTGCCTCAACCTTTACACACACAACTTTATTATGGGTTTGTTTCATTCAATAGGGTTTTGTAGATTTTGTCAAAGGTTCCCTCAACCATACAGGCCCACAGGATGGTGTTATAATACATTTAGATAAAGTGATTGTTTGTGTTGTATGATGCAAAATTCACAATTGTATAAATTGTAAAAAGCTTGTGAAATGACTCGTATCAGTGCTAATCTATCTATGAATAAAGATTCAAGGTCTAAGAATAAAGACCTTGAGTAAGTACATGATTATCTCATTACAGATGAGACCATTCACAATGTAAAGATAACAAACTACGTCAGATCGAGGGATTAACTTTCAAACAAAGCTTTTTATTAAATTTTAGACTGTGCAGCAGTAAAAGTGGAAGATGTGACCATAAAGCCATTCCAGTAGAGTTCATCGACCTAGAGGTGAGCTACCAGCTCGCCGTGATGAGCAGTCAGCATTTTACCCACTGCCTCGGAGCTCCATAAACACCCGTTTACGCGGGTTATTGCCCTCTCTCTCCCGTAGCACTCATAAGATGATGTAGTCATCATCTTCAGATGTAATTACCCTCTTGTGTCACCACATGCAGATGAGGGAGGTGGCGTGCGGCATACAGTATATAAACAAGGAGCAGTCTCAGTCCCAGTACCTTGCTTTTTCCCTCAGCTTGCCTCATTATCTCTGCTCACACGCCTCCACCCACCAATACCACCAAGATGTCTTTCGCTGGAAGATGGGAAACCGAGACCCAGGAGGGATACGACGAGTTCTGCAAACTGCTCAGTGAGAACGCAGACCAGAATCTGAAAACGTTTCTCACGCAGCACGTGCGTTTTACTCTCTAGACCAATCAGAGCTATTTTAAACCTCACACTCCTCTTGTCTTTCTGCCTTAGGTATCCCCGATGCAGTCATTGAGAAGGGCCGCGACTACAAGCTGATCACAGATGTCACCCAGAACGGCAACGACTTCACCTGGACCCAGATCTACCCCACAAACGCCACGGTCACCAACAAGTTCACCATCGGCAAGGAGTGTGATATGGAGACCATTGGAGGAAAGAAATTCAAGGTAGGAGGGAAAGAATCCAGAGATTTGTCTCTTATCGTATTCAGTCTTGAGTTCCAGCTTTGCAGGGAAGAGACATGAGACCATGACAGTGATGATAAACCCAGCAGAAAGCAACAGGAGGATGAATTTACCCTGGTTCCCTGACTGATTGTAACCTTTATGTTTTCAGGCCACCGTGCAGATGGACGGAGGCAAGCTGAGCGTGACCTTCCCCAACTACCACCACACCACTGAGATCGTTGGAGGCAAGCTTGTTGAGGTAAACACACGCTCTTATGCTTTCACTGCAGAGAACCTTCAGTGTGACGACAGTTGTTCTGCTCAGCACCGTTCAGAGATCATTACAGACCATAATGTTATATCTCTGCAGCTGGGTAACAGCTTTAGCTAACAAGAAAAACTGTCTCAAATGTAGTTTTCCAAATGTTACTAAAACTTGCCAATGTGCAAAACCATCTGTTTCTGTTCCAAATCCAGCTTTTCAGAAAATGTACTTTTAAATATTTGGAAAATTAGGACAAATAAATCACAAACTGACAGAAAAACTTTCTCTTTTGATGACACACGCTTAAGTATAACAAGGCACTGGAATCACTTATTTCCGTCTTTAATAATTTACTTACTTTTCCGTCTCCCTACAGACCTCCAAAGCTGCTTCTGTAGTCCTGAAGAGAACCAGCAAGAAGATCTAACTACTGACCTCAGAACTACTGCAGTAAATAAACTAAGGCAATGATAGCAATGTGAATCCGTGTTTCCGTCTGCACTTTCTTGTGTGTGTGTGTCTGTGTGATTGTGAGTGTGTTGTGTGATTTTTAGATGTAACACATGTCAATTTAAATGTTTTATGCAAGAATTAAGGAAGGACATTGGATCAGTTCCACAGATTAAGGGGAGCCAGTGGATCCAGCCTAAGAGGAGTTGACAATCTAGATATTTTTGGCCATTTTCATTACTGGCATTAGAATATGTATTGAATTATCACAGTAGACAGTTCTTAGTGCGTTGGTTCCCATCTGGCATTGGAATAAGTCTCCACATGCGTTTAGAGTGACCACTTGTGATCCCCACTCTATATGCAAATAAACACATACATAGTTTCCATTTGCAAAGACGGCAGGAGGTAGTAATGCACTTTAATCTGGTCCAAAGTCTGCCAGAAATTAAAAGAAGGGATAAATACAAAATAAAGGCTGGATCGATTTCTTGCATTTTTAGAAGAACAAACCAAATGACCCAAGATATTTAAAGCACTCTTGGACAAAGTCATTTTATATGTTGAGAACAAATGAATTCAAATACTAAAACAGGCCATCACTGCCTGGAATTATGTTAGAGTATACAGACGCAACTCATATTGTGACGACTTCAGGTCTTTAAAAAGCTCGCTGAGCGGCTGAGGCTGGGCCGGGTTTACCTTGTCTCACACGCTACCAAAAAGCTTCACTCAGATCCAATATATCAAGGTTCAGGTTCCTATGCAGTCTAAGAAAGAGGCATCCAATTGACAGCTCTTTTGCAGAAAGGACAGACAGGACATGATACTATGTAATAAAACAAAACAATAAAACATTATAAATACTAAAATAAGCATGAAATAAAAGTGCTCCAGGCTCCACCAATCTGGACTAACAACACATAATAAATAGCAAAAAACCCTGGACCTACCAACAGTAAAATAAATATGGCCAAAAAATATATTAAAGGGCCCATATTGTGTAAAATACATTTTCTGGGCTTTTACTATCCGTAATTACTTGAAGGGGGTCAGTAGGTACCCTCAAAGTATGAAAACAGTCACTCCGAGGACTTTTTCACTCAGTCCATTCTAAGAAATATGTTATTGAAACGTCTCATTTCGTACCAACCTCCGAACCCACCACCCCCGCTCCCCACCACCACCCGCGCTAGACGTTACTCCGTATTGAAACTCCATTGTTAAACTCCGTACTGTAACTCGGGACGTTACTCCTACATTGGCCGACTGTCCTGCTAAAACTTCAACAAACATGAGGACGGTGTAAGTTATCGTTGAGAAACATCCTGTTGTAACCGACTGTAAATATGTGTCTGGTCTTCTATAGCGGTAGCCAAACATAATGTGACTTTCAGCTGTGTTTAGAGCCAGAGATCGTGAAATGCGCCAGAATGAGACCGGTGATAGGCCTGGTCGCGTATCACTCAAAGTACAGTCAGCCAATCAGAGGAGGGGCTCAAGAGGCAGGCGAAAACAGAGAGAGGCAGAAGAGAGGACATGGAAATACATATTGCAGCAGTTTTTTCGACTTTAAACCACTGATATATCATCTTAGGGGTACCAATACCTCAAATTCAATCCCAGAAAGGTGTAAAATACGGGGCCTTTAAGAATGTAATGATTACTGAACTCAAAGGTTCAAGACACATTGACAAAACTGCAGAGAAACTTAGAGACTAAATACTGGAAGAGAAGGAGACAAAGACACATTAGAGCAGGTGAGGGTGCTCAGGAGAGCAGGAACCACAGGAGGGACAGGAAGTGAAGTCACCTGAAACCAGACAACATGTTCGTTTCAAAATAAAACTAAAGTGGACATGTGACACAAGACATTCTGTATCACATTCCTCGATGCCCAGCTCACCAAGGCCAGGCATTGCAGTTCATACAGAATTCAAGAACATTGAAAATATAAGTGAGTGGTGAGGAATCTCCTCACCCCCGGGCCACACTGGCTGTGTGAGCGGCACATGTGTGTTGCAGAACGTTTTTTCGTTTAATTTCAGCGCCCGTGTTATCAGGTCAGAGCAGCCGCACTGGGTGAGCCGCGCTGCTCCTCTAGAGTCGGAGTCTCTTCTACAAATACACTATGATGATTTTCTTTTACCGCAGTTTCGACTGTGACAACATAAATATTTGCAACACTTCCTGGACCTGTTTCAAAGTAAAAGCTCTCTAGCATTTTTGTTGACTAAAGCCATTCATTTGTTTTAACAAGATTTCATTGTTATTGTAGGACATGATTATGCACAGCTTTATATCATAGTCTTAGTCGACACACAGACACGCTCCCTGTGTGAAAAACAGATGCATGTGAGATGCATCAGATCAGGGACAGAGCCACGACACACTGCACATGCACCCAGTGTGGCCCAGGCATCAGTGTCTTTACAGGTGAGGAAATAATTTAAAAAACTAAACTAAAAATCTGCAATGAAAAACTTTATTTACTCTGACCAAGAAGTCTCTGTAGACATGATACTCTTATCAGTCAGTTTACAGTCCGACTGGTTTCCTTTATCACACAAGTCAAACATTTCTCCACACAAAACACAAACAGTCACACTTTTTGTAGAGGGTTTAGGTTCAGACGACATTTGTGCCAATCTCAAATATTAGCTATCTGCATGTAACTGCTGATAAATTAAAAAAGCTGATATCCGATACATTTCATAATGTGTTCTGGCTCTTTTTGTCATCACATAGACTGTTTACCTGTGGACAACCAAAGGCTGCCCACACATGATTGGTCAAACTACTGATTGGCCTTGTCCCTCGCCTACAGATTGTGTATATTCACATGTAGAATCTGTTTATAGAGATTAGTCTTTCTCAACACTGAAAGGATCAATGTTCTGGGACAGATATGGTTTTCTTACTTAGAAAAACACCAGAAGTTCACAGCTCACCATACAAACCATGTAAAAAGCAAAGCTGGTGCAGGATTACTTCCTCACTCACTGACTTGCCAGTAGCACCAAGCTCAGTGCTGCCACCGGTTGCTGGAAGCTGTATGACAACAAACAATTGATTAAAACAGTATCCTATATACATCCCATATCCATTTATAGTTTCTGGCCTCTGTCTTAGTCATATCTGGATCATTATACCTTTTTTTTTCTTCTCTACACTTATCATCTATTCTCCTTTTCCTTCTTTCCCACCATCGTTTTCTTATTCCGCTATGCTTTCCTCCCCTTTTATTCTTTTCACCCCTTTCTCTCTTTTGTACTTTCCTTTCGCACTGCCGCCTGTTCCTCTTTCGTGCTACGCTTTCCGTTTTGCCCTTCAGTACTCCCATTCTCTCCTGCCCTCTCCCCTTGTGTCCTCTCTTTTCCTCTCCTTCTTGTCTCCCTCCACATCTCCTCTCTCTCTCTGTGGCTTCCAGCCAAGCAAACAATCAGTTAATTAACCAGCTCATTCCCAGGATCATTGTAGCAGCTCTCAGAGGAGCACTGCAAATGCTCTCATGTCTCTAAATTTACAGCTTCATTAAGTGGACCAAAGTAAGGTACAAATCTTTTGTATAAAATTGCCAGACTACAGCCTCGGTGCATTTGTGTGTGTGTGTGTGTGTGTGTGTGTGTGTGTGTGTGTGTGTGTGTGTGCAGTGCTGGCCTTGAGTCGAGAGCTGGTGACTCCATAGCTCCCTAATGACAACAGAACCTCCGTTTTTTGCCTCTGAGGTGGCGATTGTTTTGGTGTAATAATGAGACGTCCTCTCTTGCCAGCACCGATGCAATCAAGATCTCACGCTCCTGGAAAATTAGGGTTGGAAGGCAACAAGCAAGGTGTCATTTGGGCATGTTTGTGTAGCTCCGCACTGGTGCAATCACTCTGCAATATCACTTCCTTTATCCTCACAGACAAAAAGGCCTAATTGGCTATTTCCAAGGCTACTGTTTCTGATTGGCCATTCTGCCTCTTTCTGATTGGTTTCTATCAAGGCAACCCGAAGTGGGGAGAAAATGGCTTGTTACCATCTCCATGTTGTGTTCTCTTTCTGTTTTGCGATTTGCACCTTCATGCACACTTGAAGGCAAGCCCCAATATGAACTTGCATTCCCCTACAACTAACTGTTATTCTTCTGAATTCTTCAAAGCTTGGTTTACATGGCATGTCTATTTTAGTGTAGATGTGTAGAGAAATGTATAAGCATGTGAGAAATCAGTCAGAGACCAATAAGACTAGCCTAAGCTAAAAACACAACACTGTCAGAGCTGTGGCTAATATGTTTATTCCCAAAATAAACATTTGCCCTCTGAATTGTTTGCTTGTGCACAAATTGTGTATGAAGGATGAAAAGTCCTTCATACACAATAAGTGGACCAATAAAAAAGTAGGAAACCTCTGCGGGCTGCGTCTACCTATACCTGACATTGATTGATTTATAGACAGGCCCATGTCTGACGTCTGATTGTTGTCAGTTTGGCTATTATATTTGATAACTTTATTGAGCAGTCTTCCCATTTGAATGGATGAAAAGGAACCCGTTCACTTTGTTAATTTTCTTGTATTATCATTATGGTATTATAAACAGCAAAATTAATGTCCAGTTAATTTCTAACATGATATCGTCAGAGGCGGGGACTACAAGCAAACCTGTGAGCCGCTTCCACTTCTTCTTCTTTCAACTTCCTGCAATTCATCCCCAAAAAAAACAATGCACACAACAATTCCACACTGCAAATGATCCGTACCATTGTGCCAGCTATTTTGGTCGGACTGAATTTTGGTGTGTTTGTCTGTACCGTTGGTCCGAGGCACCTTTCACACCTGGTATTTTGGTTTGGACTAAACTGAAGAGTCCAAAGGTTCAGACCACATACGGTGGGTGTGAAAGCCCCCTAAAGTTGACCTTTGGTTTGGAGAAATGACTCTCAGATTTATCCAAGAATATGTGCACAGTTCTACTCGCAGCAAAGACATGTCACTCATTGCACCCTAGCAACCCTCACTACTCTAAGAGTCTGTTCACATTTAGCCATTTAAATCTATAAAGGCATTCTGTCAGACTTCCGAATGACTGCTGATTAATGTCGTGTGTATAGGCCGTGGTTAAAAAGCTGCTTCAACTCTACGAGAACCTGCAGTATGGAGACAACTGTGTTCTTGTGTCTCACAGTCCACAAGATCTCCAGTTAGTGCTTGACTTGCCTGTGAGAGCATACAGGGCCATGCAGGATGGGGCTGACTGTCAACACAATCAAAACATCACCAATCTGCCAGTACAGAGAAAACATCCCACCCACACATTCACTGTTCACTGCTACTGATGAATAAGTGTCCGATGTTCCATCACACACATATCTGGTGAGTATTCTCTGTGAAGACAACAGGTGCAGAGCTGAATCCAACAAGCATCAGCCACCTTTGAGAGACTCTGGTGCTGGGTCTTCGAAAAACAAGAATTTACATCTTCGCTCGAAGGTCTGCGTCTCCTCCCTCCACTACAGCTGTGAAGCTTGGGTAACAAACAGCTGCCACATCATGTCTCTGGAGCACCTCTGCATAGCCTGCCGTCATTGCATCCTGGGAATTTCCTGCTGTGACCATTTCTAGAATATTTAGATAAATTTAATACAGCTGGATATGGCAAGCTACACCATGGATGGTGCTCTACATGTGCTAAAAACACCACTTGAAGACCATGTTCAACAAGTACAAAATGAAACCTGGTAACCTGGAGGGGCCTGGATGGGACCCATATACTCGAAAATGAAAGGACAGCAAGAAAACAGAAGAGCAACCCAAGCAGGGCTGCGATGCATCTACTAATATGCGGATGCAACTATTTAGCCATCAAAGAATTCACTGCTAAAGGACACAAGTGGTCGTCATTATTGGGTTCAGTGGACAACCATAAGAAAGACACTTTCAGTGAAATTGGTTGCATAATACTGGAGAAAATCACATTCTGCCTGTTAGCAGCCTTCTTTGTATCTGACAGCATGAAGTCAACTTCAGTCGGCTTTATGGAACAGACCCAGAGATACTCACATTGTTTTCCCCCAATTTCTTTAAGGGGAAAAAAAGTTTTTTTCTCTGTTTGCTATCATTGAAGTAACTCTGTCATTCCCCAGCTCCAATTTCAATCACAGCAGCTCAAATCACAGTGCTTTAGAGGATGCACTGAATAACAAGACACAGATAGACCAAAAGAAGAGTGATTCAGTAGGAATGAGTGAGGAATTGAGACAATAATAAAAAGTAGAAACAGCGAGAGGGAGAGAATGCTCTGGGTAGGATAATGAAGGGGTGACATACCCCAATGTGATTGGCATGTTAGGCATTAATAACCTGGAATTACCTGTAATAACCATGGTAACACTGGCAATTTGCTTGAAGATCTCCTGTCTTGGTGAAAGGTGGTTGGTCCAATTGGATGGAGGAAGAAAAACCATGGAGCTCAATTTAGTATTATAGTGTGCATTTTCAGCCTATAGCTGTATTCTCTGACAAAGAACCCACCGCTTTCCTCTCACTGAGCGTCTATTGTTCTTTGGAGTCCTTCTATTAACTGGCACAGAAGGAAATGTGTGCACTTCCAAAATAGCTTTGTCCGACTTTGTTACGTGTTTCGCACAAAGTTTGCAAGATGGTTCGTACCTGAGAGAAGCAAATATGAAATTGCAGCATTTCAGTGTTTCTTCAGGATCCTTTTTGTCCACACAATTGAATCTGAAAGCACCGTTAATTGCATTGTATTGTAAAGGGATTAATATGCCTCTGACAAAGTGGTTGTTGGATTGTCTAAACCATAATTACGTGACACCTTTCTGACCTCAGAATTGGGGGAGCTGCGTGTGATAGTTTTTTGTAACTTTCCGACTGTGTCGATGTTGTGTCGAGATTGGATGTCAGCAGGATATGAGGTTTGCTCTCAGGCTACTTTTGTCCCTTTGACTGTGTATAAACAGGTGAAGCACCATGAATGCCTCTGAGAGGAGTCCTGCACACCGTTATCCACCTATGAATGGCTAGCACGTCTCTCCCCTCTCTATGCCAGCAGGCTTTTCACCCCACCGTTGAGTGTTGCTGTCAGGAAATGCCATAAACACACTGACCCTCTGGTCAATATGTTTGTCAGACACAACCTCCTAATTGTGACATCAGAAAGCTGGGGGAAAGACAAGGTGGCCAACATGGTTTGATCCTCCGAGAAACACTTAGGCCGATATTCACAATGAGCATCAGTCAGTGGAAGCCCCCCCCCCCCCCACACACACTCCTGACCTACCCACCCATCCTCTATATAACACTGCTTTTAATCCCAAGGCCTCCCACAACATCCCAGAGGTGATCTGACCTTAAACTGGTGTCTGTAAGGACAATTGAGCCTTTGCTGTCAAACCCCCTGGACCATGAAACATCCCACAGCAGAAAAGCCACAGTTGAAACTTCAAATGAAAACGTCCAGATACAATAATGACAAGTATTAGGGCTACTTAAAGGGGAAATAAGAAATCTGGGGGTTAATATTATGAGAATAATTTAAGGCTACGTGTCATGTTCGAGGGGGAATATCAGAACAACAGCCTGTTGCCTGCATTAAAATGAGGAATGTGGATCATCTTGTTCAGTTCTACTTCACTGCAAGTTTCACAAATGACAAAATACTTTAGAGTTTTGGCTCAACAGCTCCACATTATCTTTTTAGACTTTTTAGTTCTCGACTTGAGAGTCTATTCTGATGAAAGAACTACATAGACTTGGAGGAAATAGTTTCTTCTGTAGAGGAGGAAGTGTTTGGTAGTGGTCAACTGATTGAGACAGAGGATACCGTTGGTTACATCTATGTGTTATTCAAAAGAGTTGCCAGGTTTTTTAAGAAACAATGTATAATGACTTTTTTGTCCCACTTTTTCTTCTATACCTTTGTTGCTTGTTCTTACCCTTCTACTCTGATCTAATAACCCTATGGTAGATGGACAACCTGTATCAGCATGTTGGATAAGATTAGATATGTACAGACCAACATCTTTGATATCATTACAAAATACTTGTGCTCAAATTCATGTTACAGCGTTCATGAAAGCAGAGCGCACACAAATGTTACTCTGCATTAAAAGTCTCGTACTGCGTCTGCTCCTTGTCTCCATCTCCCCTCAGCTGCAGCTGTGTGACCTGTGTGTGTGTGACAGACGACCTGCAGCTCTGAAATAATGTAAATTAATGCAGGGCAATACTTTATGAGGGGGTAAGTGCAGACCTCAATAGGCTACATGACTGAAAGCCCAAGTGACTCGATGTAAGGTTGAATAATGTAGAATGTGAACGTAGGACTGAATAGCACAGTTGTGCCAGTATCTTGACAGTACCCTCCTTTATTCAGGGAGCGCCCCCACCACCTTTACTGCCAATCCACTGTTCTTTTTAGAGCTGCGTTTACTGACTGAAAAATGTCCGGAATTCCTCATGATTAACTCTGATTGTTGAGGTGTTTGCGACAGAGGAAACGGAAGGTGGTGATTTCAGAAATTAGAGAAATGAAAGATAAATAAAGATGAGTAGTGGAAATGGTTGAAGACTAAGTGAGGACTCAAGACGACTGATATAAGACTCATCTCCATGATTTCCCCACATTATTTCTATAAAGTAAGAAATGGACATAGCGGCTTCTGATATTTTGGGATACTTTTTGTACCATTGGTGAAGATTTCCCCAGTGAAAGGTTTGGATATTTTCCTCCTCTTCTCCAACAATGCTGGAACTATTACTCTAAGGATTAAATTGTGGACTAGACACACAATGGTTTAAAATTATATTAAAGAAATTAGATTGAGTGGTAAAATAATGTTAATGGTGAGGTTGCCAGAAGTCCAGGAGGTATTTGAGAACGCAAATGTCCGAGTGAGTTAATTGCGCCTCTCATAAAATGTCTGTGTGGGCTCATGTTAGAATACAGCAGGACAATTTCCAGAAAATTCATAGCGAGTGGGCGCAATGACATTTCTAACACGGCATTTCTATACAAAAGACATTAATTTAAATTCCACTGGGGTTGACAGCTGTCGGCCACTGTGCAAGTGGAAAATGGGGCTGGGAAATGTTTTTTCATGTGACTATAGGCGGACTGAGCCCTCAACACCAAAAGAAAAAAGAAACACACTCCAGACTGAAGTTTTGACAATATCAGAATGAAAGTGTGTTTTCTCTCAGTAAAAATTCATCTCTGTCCGTATCATCAGACACGTGAGGCACATTTGGAAAACTTTTGGATTTAATATGAACTGCAGCTCTGACCCTGCTATTAGTTTTTGGTGTATATTGATAGTGATTTCTAAATCCCACCCTCTGCACACATTGAAGATTTATTTAAGGAATTCATTCATTCATTTAAGTAAGTACTTGCTCTCTGACTAGACCCAAGTGCGTTCAAACGCTTGTTCTGCTTTCTTGTCAGCCATCAGGCCAGCATGTCCTCTTTCCCTCCATCCAGAGAGCCTGGCTCCTCGAGCCCTGCAGTCCAGCACAGGGCCTCCCTCCAGGGGACAGTAGTCGGCTTTGTTCCCGTATCATGCTTTGCATTCCCCAGACCTGCCCCGGTTCCCTTACATGCCTCCTCCGTGGGCAAGCAAGCTGGCCAGCCTGCATAGTTGAGGGACCAGCATCCATCCAGGCTATAGCCCGTCAGCCATCCATCTATTCATACACAGAGCGGCTGACTTCTTGTACCCCCCTGGCCCAGAACAAGGACTCTCTCTGGGGGACAGTAGTCGGCTTTGTTCCCCCCCTCATGCCTCACATTCCCCAGACCTGCCCTGTGTCCTCCACCCCAAGGCACTGGGCACTGGGAGGGGCACGGGCCTCTCCACGTCCCCATTTCCCTTTCTCTTTTTGATATTATCACTCTTTTAACTCCCCCTCCCACCACAGCTCTCCCCAGTAAGCTTTTACTAATGGCCTTTCTTGATCTTTCTTTCTTTTTTTTCCAAGCCATAAAACTTACAGTTAACAGCCTTGTCTTTCCTCTCTCAAACTCCTACATCCATTCTCTCCCACACACTCCAGAACACACCGTATATCTGCTACTTTCACGAAATCCTCCGTTATAATTGATTTGAAGTAGCTAGACTAGCTAACCTGAATGTATACATACCACAATTATACTTGTTTATTATACCATTATGTTACACAACTACATAGTTTCACTTTCTTCTCTTCATTTCTTTCTCTAAAAATACTCTAATATCCAAGTTTCCATCCTGAGATCAGCTATTCACCACTCTGTGATGCTGGTCCACCCTCCACCAGCACCACCTCCTTTTAACCGCTCGCTCAACACAAAACACAAAAACCTGATGCAGCGCCAGTGGCTGTCTGTACCTACAGCCCACATCTATTCACCGAGACGAAGGGTGGGGGTGTAGGCCATAATTAAAGATGGCGGCCTTGCCGCCGCACAATGGCACTGCACAGAGAAGGCTTTTATTGCATGTATTTTTCTCAACAGGAGAGTGGGCAGTCAACCCTCTGTGAGCATTTAATTGGTTTAACAGCTGGAGAGAAGGAGGAGGAGGTGAGGTGGAGGGAGGGTTTCAAAAGGACGAGAGGAAACAAAGACATCGAAGAAAAGTGCGAGTCACCACGTTTTTAAATTTGTTGTGTCTGATGTTTATAAATTTATCAGCGGCAGACTGACTTAAGATATTGTGCATCAGAGTGGAAGTTGATAATTTGCAGCCTTGTCACTTCCCATCAGCACAGCGTTCATTAGCAGGCATCCACATTCTGACCAGGAGTGTGTTGCAGCTGCTGGAGGAGAAATGTGGCAGGCGTGGGCTCATTGGCAGGTGACATTTTCCCTGCAGCATCAATGATACTTTTTTTTTTAAATACACTGAGATTAGAACGGGTAAGGCATGTGATTCTTTTTATTACAACCATGGCATATTACCTCCCACACTTGTGAAGCTGTGTATGTGCATTTCTTTTTGAGTGGTTTTGTTTGCGTGTTCGCTTGGGTGCATGTGGGTGCTGACAAGTGTCTTTGTCTGTCCTCTGCCAATAAATGAAAACTGGAGCAGAGCCTTGGGGCAAGGTGAGGCCATGACGTTCCTCTGGAGGCTTTAACTAATGGAGATCCAGTGTTTGGTTGGCGGACTGGCCCTCAGGGGCTGGGTTGGGGATTAAAAATGTAATCCACTGCACACATTAAAACATAGAGATGAGAAATTGCAATATAGGTTGTAAGTGCCCACAATTCTTTACTTTTGCTGCCATATTTTGATATCCCTTCCTTTATTTCAGCAGCGCTATAATGATATTTGAGTGTTTTCCAGATTTGGTTTTTGATTCTGCTGATTCTTTGATATCTTCACCTGTGAAAATATGGGATCATATTTTAAACATATACCCTTTGGGCATATTTCCCTCTCAGTGGAGATTGTGCATCCTCGATAGAGACTGTTGCATCCATGTTTAAAATCAAACAAGACGACACTAGGGGGATGTTGCTCAGTTGCAGGCACACAGGCTGTTACTGAGCTCCTGTCAGTGTCATGGTCTTATTCTCGGTTACTTTACTTTACTTGTAAAGCCAACTACATTTCTAAATCCCCGATGTGGCTTAACAGAGGAATAAACACCAAACCTCTCAGTATCACAACAGACCTGGAGTAGTTGTTGCACATCTTATTCAAGGAAACAGAAACATTTGTTGGGTTGAAGGACTTGGAGCCTGCCATGGATTGGCACTATAGACAATAGGCTACTCTTTAACACATTCATAAAAAAGGATATAAACCACAACCTAAAACAAAGCAGCATTAATCACTTTTAACCACATGGGTCTGATATAGTTTTCACCAGCACCTGAAGGATCATTTGATGTGGAACCAATTTTGTCCAGTTAATGTGTTAGATCTTACAAAGAAAAAATAAGTTAAAAGTCAATTTGAAAATGCAGTTTAAAAAGAGAAAATGACTGGACAAATTGCATTAAGACTACAGACTTTAATCAGGTATTTAAAAGGGTTATTTCCTTTTTCCATTTGCACTTCAATTTCCCTGCTGTTTTCCTTTTTCTATTAGTTATTCAATTTACTTAGTCAATTAGCTTCTTGTTTTAGCATCTTCATTTAACCTCTCCATTAGACTTTGGGCCTTGTGCTGGTAAAATAAGGTGAAACAATACAAACTAGAAAGCCATTCAAGCCAAGGCCAGACAATCCACATGACATGTTTAGTTCTAGTTTAGTTTGTGTGTGTGTGTGTGTGTGTGTGTGTGTGTGTGTGTGTGTGTGTGTGTGTGTCGGCACAAGCGAGCGAAAGAGAGCTAGAGAGTCGAGTCAGGAGAGTCTGTATGAATCTTGTGAAGAAAGATTTCACCAATTTAAGGAAGGTATCGATTATTACGTGGTGATCAGTGTTGATCTTGTGGCGGTGGCCATAAACAAATCAACAAGAAGAGTAATAATGTGTTCTACTCGTCGTGAAACTGCAGCAGGTCAGAGGACGTCTGTGGACACATGTGGCCCAGACGGGCTCCGAATGTGGTCTGTTGTGATCGCATCTATATCCGATCTGAGTGCGTTCACACCTTTACTTAGAGCTGTCCACTTGTCATCGGATCAATAAAACCACATGATAATACCAGATGTGTTCGAGGCCTCAGTCTGTCCGTGTCAACTTATCGTGACACATTTCTTTATGAAATTTACACCATTTTCAGTTTTTGGTGACAGAAACTACTTTACTACTTATATTTGTTGTATTTAAGGTTATTCATTGGAATTATTATTATTCATTCACCTGCTGAAATCTTAATGAAAACATTGGTCTGTTCGAAATCTTTGGACTTGTGGTGTATGTAAACTATAAAAGCCTCCACATTCTCCTCATGTGTCTCTGTGTGTTTATTCATCAGCATTATATCCACGATGGTAAATCCCCCCTTGTCACTTTCAAATGTTAGCTTTAGTGGAGGTCTAATGGGCGAGGTGGGAGGCTGTGTAGATGGAGGGATAGATGGTAAACACGTGTGATGTGCTGAGGGGGGGATTTCCCACAGCTCCACTCCAGAGACAGAGGAGCTTATTTCACACTTCATTTCATTCTAATATCTACAACAACAGCACAGGAAAACACACTTATACACAGACACACACTCGAGTACACAAACAAACCTCTCCTTAATATATGCCAAATGTGGGCAAACAAAGACACACACACAGAGACCCACGAAGCTATAAACACCATCAATTTCCATGTCTGAAGATGGGTCCATGCATTCATCTGTCAGATATCCACACACCTAACAATGCAGCGTAAGTAGGAGGAAGGAAATCAATGAATGAATAAAAAGATAGAAGCACACGGTAATGTTCTAGCAAGGTGTGTGTGTGTGTGTGTGTGTGTGTGTGTGTTCATCTAATCTCTAAATAAAAATGTTGTTTGTGAGCTATAACAAAAAATCAATACAGCACAACTCCTGACCTGTAAATTGATCCTTTTTGAAATTGTATTAAAGTTTTCTCTGAGGTGTTGCAATCCTGCTAACGGACACATTGAAATGAAATTATCTGTATCTAATATATGATGGCAGGGAACAAAAGCAATGCCTGTACAATCTCTGAAGTATGATTAATATTACTGTCACAAGTCTTCTTGATGTAAACAGTTATGACAGTGACAGTCAGGTGTGTCAGAATTTGAGCAGGTCACATTTACGTTTGAGTGGCAACTAGCAAAGCAGGTTCATAGTCTTGTGGTTGCTGTGTGTTTCAGTGCAGAGTGGTGGTTGAAAATACAAACAACAAAATAATGTGGTTTTCATTCTCCCTCCAATCCCAGAGCAGAGGTTTGACGTGAGCACGGAAGCGGCGTGAGGAGAAGAGCTAAAGCTGGGATGCGGCACGCAGGAAATCCATCCAGGCAACAAAATATCTTGAGTGCAAGCGCACAGTTTGAGCACAAGCAGAGCAAATCTAAGCACAAGAAGGGGGGTAGTTGAGTGCCAGTGCAGGGTTTTGAGTGAAAAAAAAACTGAAGGAGAAATCAGTAAGTCCTGCTCTCAAACTGAAAGACCACTCTACGATAATTCACATTTCAATCTATTCATACTTCTATAAGGTCTTTGTTCTTCTTTTTTCAGATCCACTATGAAGGCAGTTCAAAGTTTAATTGGATACAGTGTTAAATCATCAATCTACTAAATCACGTTATCACATTTCATAGAGGAGCAGAGGAGGGGAGAGGGGGACAGGGAGGGAGGGAGGCGGGTTGGGTATAGGATGGATGCATTACACACAGCATCTTTATCCACTTTTCCACCTCTCTGACTGCTTTTCTTCAGCTCCATGCAGGAGCCCGGTTTCTTATTCTCCGTACCCTGCAGTCTCCTCCTCCTCACTGCTGCTTCTTTGCTTCTTTTCGCTCCAGAAGCGCAGATTGTTCTCTTTCTTCTCCATCTTATTTTGCTCCTGCTCATCCTCAGCTGAAGAGCCTGCAGCTCTCCTCCTCCTGCGCAGTCCTGCTATCTTAGTTCTTCTTGCTCCAGAAGCCCTCCTTCTTCGACTCCTTCTTTTCAAGGGCAAGCTCCCGTAAAGAAAAACTGTTTTTAGGTTTATTCTGAAACAAGCTCTTCTAATCCAAAGAACCATGATACCAAACACAATTTTGAAGTTGAAGCAGTGTATCTGAGGATGGATGCTTTGAGCTATAATGAACCTGAGCTCCTCCTCTGCTTGGCTTGCCTGTCTTTTTATGGTATCCTCTTTTTTGGCCCTCAGATTTTCCTTCTCTTCCTGTCTCCTCTCACAGCTCCGCTCCCTATTGACAAGCTCCTTCTTGGAACTTCTCACCAAGAGCCTTGCTGCTGTTGATGCTCTGGGTGAGTTCACGCTCTTTGAGGCTCAGCAAGGGCGAAAGGATCCAATACTCCTCCCCTCATTTCTTCTGATGAAGATGTAATAGAACAATGTGGTTCTGATCACATTGTCTCACATTGTCCTCTCTGTGATCCTCTGACTGTCTTGTGTTTGCTGGTTGTCGCCCATTCATTTGACCATGTTTAATAGTCCTTCTTCCAGGAATCTGTCGTCCAGCATTGCACCTCTCTGTGCTCCCTCTGCGCTGGGAGTAAATGATCCTGATCTCAGTTTGAACTTTGAGGCTCTATCCAAGTGAATAGAGACCCCTTTCTTTCTTTCTTTCTGGTTGTGTCCCTTTTCTTCTTCTTCTTATCCTGGCCCACCTTTGTGGCTTCTTAAGCCTTTCAGCTTGTCGATGTGTGGTCATGTGCTGCTAACTCTCCAGCGTCTCCTGCAGGAAGCCATTCCTATTGGTCAGTCTTGGGTTGATTTCCTGCCGGATGGCTCACTTCTGTTTCAATGCAGCTCTTTCAGAGACCATATTCAAATTCTCTCCTTAGCTGAAAGAAGGGCTTGTCTGAGGAAGTACGCGTCTGAGCTGGGACCGTGGCTGGCACTCCTACAGATGGCACATAATGCTGGAGATACTGGAGACTGTTTCCATTCTACACTATATGCATTAATATAAAACAAGTGATTTGCCAAATCTAGTCCCATCCTCACTGTCAGACCCTTTTATGAAACGATTAAAGCCACTTTGTTCATTAAATTGTGTAAAAATACTCTATTACAAGTAAAAGTACATAAATATTATAGCAAAATACAGTTGAAATGGTCAAATGCAGAATGTCTCCTTGTATGATATCAAATAGATTGTATATTTATAGCGGCGGCTGTTGCTCAAGGTTCATCCACGAACCAGAAGGTCAGTGGTTCGATCTGTGGCTCCTCTAGTCTGCATTCTATAGTAATAGTATAGTACAGCATAGTAGCGCTGTATGAATGTGTGTGTGAATGAGTGAACTTGTAGTGTAAACTGCTTTGACTTAGTGTAACTTTGTGTCATTTAAAATATAACATTGCATCATTCTTTATTTTCTCTTCATATGTTTGTTTGATTATAGGATTTTATCTGTAAAGTAACTAATCGCCAAAGTTCTCAAATGATTGTACTGGAGTAAAAGTATAAAATTCCCCTCTGCAATATAAATTTTTTCTGCGGTCAAAAGTATTTCAAATGTATGTACTGTATGTAAATAACTTGTAAATATATTGACGAAAAAAAATTGATTTTGCATAACTCATTTAAGGAATTATGGTTTTCTAATGGACAATTGGATTTATTCAGGGTTTAGACCAAATATGAGGGAGAAAGGGTTGAAAAGGGCCCGGACGCAGAGGAAAAAGTTTATTCTGCAAAATATCCACATTATTGTTGACAGAGTATAGATAGATAGATAGATAGATAGATAGATAGATAGATAGATAGATACATACATACATACATACATACAGTATATATATAGATAGATAGATAGATAGAGAGATAGATAATACTAATCTTACTCTGTTGAAAGGTAAATAAATAGGATAACATAGAGCTTTCATTGTGCCATTGGGTGTGTATGACATACGAATATTAAGGTAAATAATTGCATTGCAGCCTAAAAAAAGGATTCTCCTCTCTCTGCTCAGAGGGGAATTATTATAAAGGGCCTGCAGTGGGTAAAACAAATCTTTCTTCTCTTTTGGAGAAACCTAACAATAAAAAAAATCTATCAGTAAAAACACAAGGAAGATTTTATCTCTTGAAATTTAATGACAATAAAAGGCATCAGAGAGGCAATGCATACCCTGTGCATGATCTATATATACCCCAATCAGGCAATCTGATCACACACACACACACACACACTCATCCATCACTGCCTGTCATGTCTCACTCATTCATCCATTGTTGAACGGAGAAAAGGAACCATTTAAACACCGCTTCACAGCTGAGCCTGATTGGATTTGTGCTGTTTGGGGATCAGTTCAGTCGTGCACACCATATGTCTGTTAACACACAGCCACGCACAAACTCAAGTGTATGGTGTGTAACAAGGAATTTGTTCACCAACCAGTCATAAAGCCTGGACTTGCTCGAGCAAACCTCTGATGATTATTAATAGTTCAATATTTCAATATGCTGGAGCAGAAGAAAATCTGTTCTGTAATGACAAGCATCATTTTCTCAAGGTTTCCATCATTTCATCTCAATCCCCAGCTCATGGTCTCTTACTGTGTCTTTTGAAGAGACTTGGCTTTGATTGAAAGCTTTTATTTTTACATGTTTTTCCTGTTGAATTTCTCTGACGCTGATTCGCTGTAGATATAAGGTCTTTCACAGTTTTGCTGGGGCTTCAGTTAGAGCTTCAAAGAAAGACATTTTCATGTGAAGTCAAGTAACTGCAAAGTCATGTTTGTATCAATGTAAAAAAAAAGATTACATATCATGAATCATAAGCGACGAGAATATGTTTCATTTAGTAAAAAAAACCACTGCTAGTGTTGGTAGTGACTATGTATGTAGATATATATATAGCATATGTACATTTATATATAGAAATATGATGATGATTCACACACACACAAACACACACACATGTATATACATATATATATATATTTTTTTTTTTTTGGGGGGGGGGTTCTGACACAGCCCAGACATGAACTCTGGAAATTGTCCAGAATATTGGGTCCCGACATGTTCCAATGTTTGTCTTTCACATATGAAGACCACGCAGCAGGAGATTCTCCAGGTCAAATGTCAGAAACATCGAGAAAATGTCAGAAACATCCAGGCGAGGGGTGTGGTCTAGATGGAGCACATAGAGGGTAGAACATGACGTTTTAATTTCACTGCAGAAATCACATGTTTTAGTTTACACCACATCAACACCAACGTTGGCCCTTATCACCAAAAGCTCTCGAATCTCGTTGTCTCTCCAAGTTGACATCTTCTTTGGTGCCTCTTTGTGTATGGCCCCTCCTTTTCAGCCTTAGATAATTGCATTCTTCCAGTTTTGTGTCTGTCGCATTTTAGAATTAGGGTTGATGGCTCTTCTAACACGTGACGGACGCTAAATCAATGCATCCCTTCCTGTTTCTGCCCGCTGCACTCGGCTGCTCCACCTCTCACCGGAATAATGCGGAGGAAAGTCTGTATTCTCTGGACTTTACCTGCAGGTCATGTCTGAAAACAGATTCAGAGATTATTGGGTTTATAGCAGAAGAGTGGTTCGGGGGGGGGGTTGTACGACTGAGGTTCTAGACTGAGCTGGACAAGACGAGACGAAGATGACTAACTGGAGCAGGCAACTCAACCTAAGGCACATGCACCGGCCTTGAATACACTTTACTTATGACCACAATTGTGAAGCTCACAGTGCCGCTATGAGAAATGTCACAGGGGTTTATTCTCTGAGAATGAAGAATATCTGTAAAACTGTTCAACCAGTAATGGTGAAATATTTTCTGGATTAGTGGAAAGTAGCTAAAAAATACATTGTCAACCAGCAATTGGAAAAAAGATTTTAGTTTATTTTAGTTTATTTTTCCTGGCCAAATTCTGTTGATCTGAACACTATACCACATTATACCACAATGGTGTAGGTCTGCACACACAACCTCGCACTTGGCTTTGTTTAGGGTCACGGAGATACCACCTCAGATCCAGTGTTAGCCGTCCGGTAGGGTGTATGTCGGTGCATATGTGTGTGTTTATGTGTTTCTTTTGCTGGGGGGTGCATAGAGAATCTGGACCCAGTCAGGGCACTATCTATCCAAACAGTGGTCCATAACCTATAGATCATCTCTACACAACCCCCACCATCCCCTAGGAAGACACATACGCACACACTCCTGGGACATCAACTCAAGATGCCCTTTGGACAGTGTGATGGTTAGCTGTATTAACAGGATGGGGTGTTGGGGGGTGGGAGGAGGAAGGGAGGACGCAGAGTGGAGATGATAAAGTGCGTTGGTGAGCTGGAGCAGGGAGAAGAGGGCGACTGAGGGTAAAATGATGGCTCAGGGCAATGAAGATGGAAGTGATGGCTGAGGTGAAGAAGAGAGTGCAGCGAGGCGATGATAGAGTCAGACGCTGGATTTTCTCCTGTGTACCCTCATGATATGCTCCATAACCTCTGAAATGTGAGATGTGTCCTATACTCGCTGAAATCATTTCACTTTGTCCTGCCCACTTCTTGCAATGCCTTACGTAAAGGAAATGCAGGATTTGGAATAAGTCTGAAGCCTCATCCTCCAATAAATGTTGAATTATACAATACAAGTTAATGTGGTCTTATTTTTTGTTTGCACATTGCACGTCCGGTATCCTTGTACTGTGCTGGATTACCCTGTCGCATGTCCTTCCTCCTCGCTCCCCCGCTGACCTGCGCTCACTTTGCACGATGATGGTGGACACCGTCACTGGTCAGAGGTTCTTGGGACCTGTGCATTGCTCAGGGTTTGCTTTGTGTTTCTTTGGTTCGCTCTGGAGTTTATGATACACATATTAAAACAGAGCAACAGAGACGAGCAGACACACACACGCGGGAGAGAGGTGTGTCCCACAGTTTGTGACACAACGCAGTTTTTCAACTTCATTGCATAGGAGGCAATGCCAGTTTTATCCAGGAACATGGATGTGAGTTCAGCAGGTTATTGTGGAGATCGGTTCTGTGTTTGGGTGATTGGAGAGGAGCAGAGGAACTTGCACTCAAGTATATACAGTATCTGTGTGTGTGTGTGTGTGTGTGTGTGTGTGTGTGTGTGTGTGTGTGTGTGTGTGTGTGTGTGTGTGTGCGTGTGTGTGCATTGCTTGTGCAGCCTCTGCTGTTTTCTTACAGTCATTGAGCTACACCTGATAACTGAAATGTCATAATTTTCCTATATGCTGCTGATTTATAATGTTAATAGTCTTCCCCTTTATTTATTACTTGAAGGCTACATAGCCACTGTTGTTTTTTGTGTCTTCAAAGATTTTTTATAAAGGAGTGTGTGTTGAAGTAAATGGGATTTATTGTTTTGTTTTTTGCTGTGGTATCGAATTAGGTATCGAAGATTTTGGAAATTTCATGATTCGGTATAACTACTAAAATGTTGGTATTGTGACATTTCTAGCTGGCGTCAAATAACCGGTTATGCCACTGATCCCTCTGTGTGTGTGAGAGAGAGAGACAGAGAGACAAAGACAGGGAGAGGCAGCAACAGTAGATTTCACATTTTATTTTGTGAAAAATGTAAATTTACATTTAATTCTGTATCATTGTGAAACTCTGTAGGACAAATATAGTGGGCTATATATAGTTTAGATATAATGCCTCATATACAATATATGTGCAGGTATTGCTACTTTAACCAAAACTCTTTCACTGACCTTAACCAAAA